>NC_133334.1:156283991-156488991 GCF_042186555.1 Aquarana catesbeiana | reverse complement strand
ATGAGAAGCAAACTGTGTGTCATTGATGAACCCAAAAAAATATACTCAAACTATTGTCCTTTTTTTATACACAGGATGAGTCCATCCAGGAGGAATGTGGGGAAAGTGGCAGGCAGGAGGAGACCAGGCCCATGGACAGCCTGGAGGAGGCCGGATTCACCATCATCCTGGAGGAGGCTGGGCCCAGTGTCAGGCAGGAGGTGGCTGCTCCCAGTGAGGTGGCTGCTCCCAGTGAGGTGGCTGGGCCAAGTGAGGTGGCTGGGCCAAGTGAGGTGGCTGGGCCCAGTAGGAGCCTGACCGAATCCCAAGTGCCTCCCCTCCACCTTCCCAAAAAAAGGGCCAGGAAGGGGATGGTCACACAGGACGCATCCCTGCGCCTCATGCAAGAGGCCACCCGTTTTTTAAGGAGCCCCCCCGAAGCGGAAGAATCCTATGGCTGCTACTTAGCCAGCAGGCTTCTTCAGATGAATAGGGAGCAGCGCCTCATTTGTGAGCGCCTATTTGGGGAAACAATCCATAAGGGGCTGCAGGGCACGCTAACACAAAACACCCAACTACATGAGGCAGCCCCCCCTCCTCCTCCTCCTCCTCCTCCTCCTCCTCCTCCTGCCACAACTGAAACACCAGAGCCACAGCCTCAAAAGAAGGCTACAGGGAAGACTGCAGGGCAGCGTGGAGGAAAGGCTGCAGGGAAGAGAAGAAAATGATGACCTGGGTTCAGTCTGGTCTGACAGAAGACGCAGGCTGTTGTAGGACCACAGTCTGGGGACATCTAGATCATCTGCTGGTGCTGTTGATCTCTGGGATTCTTGGACCAGATTGTGCTCCCTCTTATATGGACTCCGCAAGATTCCAATTTTCTGGTACACCGACTTTTTCCAGCGTTGACTTCCTCTTTATTTTATTTTGACCATGAATAAATGGATCATTTTTTGAGTTTAGCAAAAGACTTTATGTTTTTTCTTTGAAATCATTGATTTTACACACAATGTTAAATTAACAAGGGACAACAATCTCATTGAGTTTGAAAAAAAACACACCAAAAATACATTACTAATGTTAATAATGTTCAAGTGGTAAGTCTTGAAAATCCAAAAATTTACGTAACCAAAAACGGTGCTTTGGGTTAACTTTATCTAAAAACTAAAAAATAATCACTATAAAAAAAAAAAATAATAATGGGTTCTTTGTGTTAACTTTACAAACCTAAAAAAAAAAAAGGGGAAAAAGTATTATTAGTATGGAAACATTGTTTTTAAAATGCATACTATATCATTCATGAGATCAAAGAGAAAAAGAATCCAGAAATCAGTTTGGGAGAACTCTGATTATGAACAGCAAAACACCTTCGTTCTTTATAGAGCCTTCGTAAAGAAGAAATAAAATGCGCTGCATTCAACGATCACAGATTTTGCAGCGTGATGAATGTGCTACCTACAATACGAACACTAGTTTTACTAGACCGAGTGCTTCCGTTTAGTTTTTGCTTATGAGCATGCGTCGTTTTTTTGTCCGTCGGACTAGCATACAGACGAGCGGACTTCGGGGTCCGTCGTAGTTACGACGTAAAGATTTGAAGCATGCTTCAAATCTAAAGTCCGTCGGATTTGAGGCTAAAAAAGTACGTTGAAAGTCCGGAGAAGCCCACACACGATCGGATTACCAGCCAGCTTTAGTCCGTCAGCGTCCGTTGGACTTTTGTAGACGAAAAGTCCGACCGTGTGTACGCGGCATTAGACAAATTGCTGAAGTAGTTAAACTACCCAGGAAAGCTAAATAAAACTTCAGCTTACATGTTAAAAATATCAGTAATGAGGGGGGCAGGAGGCGGAGCCTAGCAGAGCAGACATGCATTGTTAGAGCTCCACACCGCTGAGGAGAGAAGAGAAGGACAAAGCGGAGCCTGCAGGCTCAAAAGGTATCCATTTGAACCTTTTTGCCCCAGGGAACAAACTGTGAAAGTTTGGGCAGGAAATATGGTACTGGGAGGAAACCGTGGCAGAAATAAAAATCACCTCACAAAGAGCTCACAGGCACTCACTGCAGCTGAAGCAGCTCCAGTCACCTCACAAGATACAGCATCAGGGCTCTCTCACAGACAGAAAATGTCACAGCAAGACTCTCCATTTGAGTCAGATACAGAACAAATCCTCTCACAAACTTCTCCACAAGCCTCCTCAGTATCCCCAGTAATATTATTACAATTTGAAAAGATGCTTCATAAGGCTTTAAAACAAACCTCAGACCAAATAACAAAAAGCCTAACCAAAGAAATAAGAGAGCTGGGAAACCGCACCGCAGCCTTAGAAATAAAAATGGATGAAATTGAAATTACAACCCAAAAAAATATAACAGAATTGGAACAATTAAAAAAAGAGAATTTAATACTTCAAACTAAGCTCGAAGATTACGAAAATAGAGCCAGACGTTCAAACTTGCGCATAAGGGGAATACCTGAAACTGTGACAGACCTGCAATCTACTATTACTGCTCTATTACAAGAACTAAAGCCAGATATCCCTATTGAACGTTTAGAACTGGATAGAGTACACAGAGCCCTCACAGCCAAAAAGAAAGATGGACCCCCACGTGATATAATCACAAAATTTCATTATTACAGAACGAAAGAACAAATACTAATTGCTGCAAGAGAAAAAAAGGAACTTAATTTTCAAGGACACAATTATCAAATTTTTGCTGACCTATCCCAACTTACTATTACTAAAAGACGATCCATGAAACCCCAACTAATGGAACTGCAACGCCACACCATTATGTATCAATGGGGCTTCCCCTTTTCAGTCAGATTTAACTACCAAGGTACAATTTACAGAAGCAGATCAGCAGATGAACTACAACAAACCCTTTTAAAATTAAATCTGACAGAACCCACAAGCAGCAACACTCCCACACGCAGAAGAATGGCATCATCTTCACCTTCAGGCAGCACCCAGAAAATTTCAGAACAAAATGGGAATCATCATTCTCACAAAAGAGGCCGTTATGCCACATCATCCATGGACCAAGAAGATTCAATGGACTGACATCCTAATTCCTGATATCTCTTCATTTATTATACTAAGAGATGGTTCTCTATAAAAAACCTGTATTTATAACTGAATGTAACTGCATTCTGATAGTCACACACTGTGTGGGATCATGTTACATTCCAGTTATATTTCTTATTACTTCTGATTCATATAGCCTTAGAATATATAAGTGAAATAAGGAAATTCTTGTTCAGTTATATATTATCAGGTAATAACAATAGATTTATTACTTTTTAGGACAAATATGTTCAATAATCCAGAAGTAAAGGAAGCTTTTTCTTTCTTTTCTTAAAACAAATATATTATTACCTAACTAGTTCCTAGAATTATGTTTTTGTTTATTCTAATCTGAAGCAATACAACCTCAATTTTATGAGTTGACATATCTAAACAGTTACATATGAATAAAATATGTAATTGTTTACTCTAAAGGGGTTAAAATCCCAAAATAATTCAAACTATCTTCATCAATACCAAAGTTATTAACAGTACCTTTCTAACTGAATTATCTAGCCTAGGGCAAGACTAACCATATACAACCACCCTGGAATAAATAATTTCAACAAAAACTATATTCTGCACTCCATTAATGAAACATCATTTTGATGTCTTTTGACATAGCACTTCTCTCCTATAAGCGGAAGATCCGTGTACCCCCATTAGCCCTCCTCATTCTCCCAACCATATTATGTGGGAGTGTGACAAAGGCACTTATTCCCCTGAGAGAGATATTTATTCTCTTTCACGGGTAAATTGTGATTACTTGCAAAAAATAATTTATACAATGTATCATCTAATCTCATATGTTTTTTGTTTACTCTTTACTCCAGAATTCACTGGTTTCTTTTCTATCTATTCATCTCTTCAGTCCACACAGGTTGATCTGCGCAGTCAGCTCTGCATAACAAAAAGTAAGTCAAAACTATTTTATCTATTGCCATGGCACCACTGAATATACTTTCCCTGAATGTTCAGGGAATAAATGTCCCTCAAAAAAGGACCAAAGCCTTCCGTACTTTCCATAACAAGAAGGCTCACATAGTATGCCTCCAAGAAACACACTTCACCAAAGATTCTACTCCAAAATATATTTCTCCTTTTTATCAACAAATTTACACGGCTTCTGCCTGTACCAAGCAAAGGGGAACTCTAATTGCATTTCACCGATCCACACCATTCACCTTATCATCAGAAATTAAAGACCCAGAAGGTAGATACCTGATACTCATGGGTTATATAATGGATACAGCAATCACGGTGATTTCCTACTACGCTCCTAACAAACAACCTACACCATTCCTCTCACATATATTACAAGTGATTAATACACACAAAATAGGAACAGTGATAATGTGTGGGGATTCAAACCAGGTCCTCCTCCCATGTTTAGATAAATCACCTTTTACACCATCCAAAATAACCTCTAGATTACCTTTTTCTCAACTTCTTTCCAAATACAATCTGGTAGATTCATGGAGAGAAAGTAACCCAATGAAAAAGAAATTCACTTATTTCTCGCACCCTCATCAAACCTTCACCAGAATAGATCATATTTTTCTATCAGTAGGAATGATACCAGAAATTATTGCATCAGATATAATTCCGATTCCGTGGTCTGACCATAATGCAGTATACACTCCTATAGCCTCAGCCATACCAAAAGCGCATGACCCAACGTGGTACTTATCAGACATAATGCTCAAACACCCACTACATCAGATGGCCATTGAACAAGCTTTAAAGGAATACATATCAATTAATAATACAACAGACATCTTCCCAATAACACTGTGGGAAGCTCATAAGCCTGTCTTGCGTGGTACAATACAAAGACAAATGGCAATATTTAAACGGGAACGCAAAAATCTAGAAAAAAAACTAGAACTCAATTTTAATGCAGCCTACATATCATTTCAAGATAATCCATCCCAGAGTACAAAATCTCATCTGGAAAAATCTAGATTGGAATACGATCTATTTCAGTTGATAAATCCCTCAAACGCTCCAAGCACAATTTCTACATGAATACAAACAAACCAGGTACATATTTGGCTCGGGCATTAAATTCAACTAACAAATCTTTCAAACCAATACGTTTGAAATTATCAAAATATGTTTACACTTGTAATCCAGTTAAAATAGTCCATAAATTTCACTCACATCTCGCAACTTTATACAAGACAAACAATGAATTTAATCCTACAGAGGCTGAATCCTTCTTCTCAAAAATAACCTTACCTGAGTTATCTCAGAATCAAAAAAGCAGTTTGGATGAGCCTATAACTATAGATGAAGTTGCTAACGCCATAAAAGACCTAAAACTTAACAAAAGACCAGGCCCAGACGGCTACTCGGCTTTATACTATAAAACATTCTCAGAAATACTCTCTCCCATTCTCACTGAAACTTTTAACAAACTTCTAGATGGACATTCTTTTCGGCAAGAAACACTAATGGCAATTGTTTGTATGATCCCAAAACCCCTTTCTGATGATACTTCCTGTGTGAATTATCGGCCTATCTCTCTGTTAAACCTCGATATTAAATTATTAGCAAAAATAATAGCAAAACGCCTCAATAGCATTATAGGAAAATTTATACATAGAGATCAAGTAGGCTTCATGCCAAATAGACAGGCAGGCGATAATATACGCAGGGCAGTGTTATTGGCACATATTGCTAAAAAACGGAAAATCCCTTTATGTTTTCTATCTCTCGATATTAAGAGGGCATTTGACACAGTATCCTGGCAATATATGCAATATTCATTACAAAAATGGGGTTTTGGACCCCACTTTTTAACATGGATCAAAGCATTATATAATAAACCCAAAGCCTATATAAAATATGCTGGATACAAATCTGAAGCCTTTAATATCGAAAGAGGTACCCGACAGGGTTGCCCATTATCTCCCTTATTATTTGCCCTTATACTCGAACCCATGGCCCAATACATCAGAACAAACCAAACTATAACTGGCATTGAAGTAGGAGGTATTACACACAAATTATGTATATTTGCAGACGATATATTACTTTTTCTATCATCACCACAGGTCTCTGGTCCTAACTTAATACCAGCTCTTGATGGATTTGCAGCCCTATCCGGCCTTATGATTAATCCTAAGAAATGCCTAGTGCTTAATATTTCACTCACAAACATGGAATTGATCCCGGCTAGGGCTGCACTCCCATTCACATGGGCAGAAAAATCAATCCCATATCTTGGAATTCATTTAACAGCATCTCATTCTGACTTATTCTCAACCAATTATCCTCCTGTATTAAGACAGATCACAAATCTAATAAAACAATGGTCGCAACTTCCTTTATCCTGGATAGTGAAGATTAATGCAATCAAAATGACTATTCTACCCAAATTGCTTTATCTATTCAGAGTCCTCCCTATTCCAATTCCTTCCTATTTTTTGAGAATAGACAAAAAAGAGCAAATTCGTTTATATGGGGCTCTTCTAAACCACGTATACCTATACACACACTACATCTTCCCAAAAATAAAGGAGGCCTGGGATACCCTAATTTTACTAACTACTACAGAGCAGCACATTTGGCCAGTCTGTCCAAATACCATGCAAAACAGGAAATCCCATTATGGGTATTTATAGAGGCTTCAGAAAATGACCCTCTATTAATATCAAATTTATTATGGCTTGATCCTAAAGACCGCTTTAAAATTCATAATCCCATAACTAAACACTTCTTATCTCTCTGGGATAAACTAAAAACCAAATATCAGTTACAATCTCCACACAATCCTCTCCTCTCTTTTATCAGAAATCCGGCCTTTTATCCGGCATGGATCTACCCAAACTCTTTTAAAGCTTGGACAACATCAGGCATTCAGACACTAAATGACTTCATAGCATCTAAATCATTCCTTTCATTCCCATCGCTTAGAGAAAAATATGATCTACCAAACTCTGAGATATTTAGATATCTCCAAATCAAAAATTTCTATACACCATTCCTAAAGGGAGATACACCATTATCTCAATTATCCAATTTTGAATCAATCTGTACAAAAGATCCATTTGCTAAAGGTACAATTTCATCACTTTATAATCAATTATATGGAGTAGCAAATCTTAATACACCCTCTTACGTTCAGAGGTGGGAGGAGGACCTGGGACGAACTTTAGAAGACACGGACTGGTCTAACATATGGCTCACATCTAAGTCATCTTCACCCAACATCTTAGCACTGGAGACAAATTATAAAGTCCTAACTCGCTGGTACCTTGTACCCGCTAGAGTGGCAAAATATTCACCTAATACCTCAGTTCTTTGTTTTCGAGGATGCCCAGAAATAGGCACATATTTACACATATGGTGGACGTGCCCAGTAATCCAAACCTTCTGGAAGGAAGTCTTCGTGATTGCATCTAAAATATTTAAAAAAATAATACAACCAGATCCATATTTAACTTTACTTAATCTAAAACTGGAATGGTTAACATTCTCTCAATTCAAACTTATGATCCAACTAATAACGGCTGCAAAACAAACAGTGGCCAAGGCATGGAAATCTCCTACATTGGTACTAGCAGAAACAATTCACAGAATGAATAATACAATGTCCCATGCTAAGATGGTAGCCATCGATCAAAATCAAATTCCAAAATTTGAAAAACTTTGGCATCCTTGGATAAAACAACAGTTCCTGTCAAACTTCAATGACTCTGTCCTGTTGCCATGGTAACAGATTAAATGATTTACAGAGACACCCATTCTAAGGCTTCAAAGAGAACTAAAAAGAATAATAAACTGACGAGCGGGACAACCTTGTGGACCATACCTCTACCTTTCAACCCTTTTTCTTCTTTCTCTTTCCTTTTCTCCACCTTACGATTAAAGCTCATTATCAGAATTTATTTGACCTATATACACTCTACTTGTAAACAATATGTATAGTAGGTATAAATCATTTAAATACCTACAAAAGTAACTAAGGAAATGATATATATCTTTAATTTAGGTTTACGTGAACCCAATGTTTAATATTTGAAATTTCATGATATTTACCTATATAAACCCTACTGTAAAACAATGAGCTTACTTTATAGATCCTTGTAAACTTACTTTATGTATCTTTATAACATTGTATACTCAATAAACTTCTTTTGACAAGGAAAAAAAAAAAAAAAAAAATATCAGTAATGAAATACTTAAATATAAAAGCTACATTAAATCATTGTGCAGAGTTGAATATACAAACAGAAAGAAGACTTTTGTGAGCCACTGAAATCTGTGAGATGTGTCATATTTGGGTCGGCAGTAACTGTATGCTCTCTTGTCACTTTTATGAACTTGGTAAAGAAAGTAAAATGACAACATTAGAATTAAAGGATCACAAGCATGTGACTCCTTTCAGAAGGTAATGTGTGCATTAATGGGCTGCTTGTGAAGCATCAGATAGAAGCCCACTCCATCAATCAGAGAAACAAAGATTGCTGCCTTCAAGAGTTTCATGAGTGAAGAGCTAACCTATCTTGATTTTCTCAAGCATTATGTGTTTGTGCTAAGCTGAGTACTGAGAATGGTCTGTCTTGTTGTGAGATAAGCAAGTGTGACACAAAGGACATTAGGAAGAAAGACTGATGTCCCATCAGGGGCACATTGTGAGGTTTAGTTTATTTTGTTAATTTGTTGTTTATTTTTTTTCCCTCCCGCACAGTTGTTGATAAAGTTTTCAAAATGTCACATATTTAAAAAAAGTATCAGCTCGCTTCTAAAATCCTTCCACAAAGCTAACACATCTGTAGAAAGGAATTTCTTTAAATCCTAGTAAATAATATTAAAAATAGATCAAGCTGTTTTACACAGGATTCATTCAAGTTGTATAGAAATTGCAAAAAAAAAAAAAAAACACATTTCACTTTGCCTATTTTGTTTATAAAAATGTAAGTACACAATAAATACAATTAGATTGAAAAAGTCTATCCATTTTACAACCTGAAACATCATGGATAGGAAATAATTACCACGGAAAAAGAGAGGTGAGCTGGATTAGGATCAAACTAGGCCTGAGTCTGGTTAACAGATTTGGGTCCCCTTCTCAAGCCAATGTCCAAATACTGTACACTCCCTGTTAACATATAAGAAAAATAACACAACAGACTTTGATATAGACTATAGATCTCCAGAACGGTATAAGGCATATACAATAGAAAGATAATAGTACTGTATGCAGCCCACTATTTGTGGTAATGTTTATTAAATCTACATTTTCAATAAAAGCACACTAATGCCCCGTACACATGGTCGGATTTTCCGATGGAAAATGTCAGATCGGAGCGTGTTGTCGGAATTTCCGACCGTGTGTGGGCTCCATCGGACATTTTCCATCAGATTTTCCGACACACAAAGTTTGAGAGCAGGCTATAAAATTTTCCGACAACAAAATCCGATCGCGTCAATTCTGACCCTGTGTGGCCTGTTCCGACGCACAAAGTGCCACGCATGCTCAGAAGAAATTCCAAGACGGAACACCTCGGTCTGGTAAACTTAGCATTCGCAATGGATACAGCACTTCGTCACGCTGCAATGTTAAAAATGGTTTAATACAGCGCACTCTCTTCTTCTTTATAATGTGAGAAGAATGAAGTAGTTTTGCTGCTCATATTCACACAGACTTCTCACAAACTTCTTTCTTTACTATTTATCGGGATTCCCTCAATATATTTTGATTTGTCACATCTGACAACATTATTTTTGTGTATTTTTTGTTTTTTGTTTTAAGGCAGATAATTTTTTTTTGGTTTGTATTTTTTTAAAGGCTGATCTTTGTTTTATTGTATATTTAGTTTTACTCCAGAATATTTTTGTGTGTGTTTTGTGTGTCAAGTTACCACAACACCATTGATATGTTGTTATATTTAATCTGTAGGAGATTGTTTGGTGTTGTTGTCTCTTGTTAATTTCACATTGTACTTTAGAAATGTACCTGAATTGTCACCAACAAACTGTCCTTTTTGAATGAAAACACACATAGGAGAATATAATTTTCCAAAAAATTTCATTTATTAAGGGCTCACAACTAAACAAAGAGGGAGGCAACGCTGGAGAAACAGCAGAAATGGGTGAAGCCTTGGACCCCCAGGGCACACATCAACTATTTTCAAGCAAAATTGGTGGCCTGAGGAGTCCTTATATAAGGGAGTGCAGTCTGGTTCAGAAGTCCCAGAGATCCAGAAAGCAGCAGATGACATCTGTGTCCCCAGGCTGTGGTCATACAAGAGACTGCATCTTTTGCCAGACCAGACTGAACCCAGGGCCATCACTCTCTTGTCTTCCTTCCACGCCTCCTTCCACGCTGTGGCTCTGGTGGTGGAGTTGTGGCAGGAGGAGGAGGAGGAGGAGGGGCCAACTCACTCAGGTGGGTATTGAGTGTTAGTTCACCACTCACCCCCTTACTTAGGACTTTATAAAGAAGGTCCTCACATATTTTTTTGACCCTCCTGCATGCCCTGTAGTTTTGTGGCAGCCATGCAGGTAAAGGCCTCTTCAGGAGTGGGTAAGGCTCTGAGGGACGCAGAAGCCTCCTGAATCAGCCTGAGGGCAGAATCCTGCATGTGAGTCACCTTCCTCGCTCTTTTGTATGGAAGGCGGAGGGGAGGAACCTGCGATTCGGTCAGGCTTCGACTTGTCCCAGGCTTCTCCTGGCTGACACTTAGCCCCGCCTCCTCCTGGCTGCAACTTAGCCCCGCCTCCTCCTGGCTGCCACATTCCACAGCCTCCTCCTGGCTGAGGTCTTCCTGTGTATGAAAAAGGGACATTGTTTTATTATTTTTTTCATCATTCACACACAATTTTCACCTCCTGACTGTTGCAAATTGAATGTTAACAAATATAACAGACTATCATTCTGAGCCCAGCATTTTTCATACTTGTCCCAATTTTGGGTGCCCACTACTGTCTATTGATATGTAAAACACTTTTTGCAATCAGCAATTAGTGATCAATAATAACATCTAGTAAACATCATTTATTTATTGACCAGAAATCTGTAGAACAATGCTATACCTGACTCCAGCTGGGCTCCTCCACTTCTTCCTGGCTGGAAGGCCCAGGTTGGACATCAGAAGCCTCAGCTGGGGTGGAAGGAAGAGTGGAAGGAAGAGTGGAGAGGGATTCCCTGACTTCAGTCTGGTCTGACAGAAATCGCAGTCTCTCATAGTACCACAGCCTGGGGACATAAACATCATCTGCTGCAGCTCCGGATCTCTGGGAATCTGCGACCTTCTTACGCTCCCTAAGATAAGTGCTCCTCAGGCCACCAATTTTGATTTTTAAATAGGGGATGGTTGCTGTGGGGACCACCGGCGTCACCAACTCCAGCAGTTTCTCCAGCGCTGCCTGCCTCTTTTGTTTATTGTTGTAATGAGGGTGTCTCACCTGCCACAGACAGGGCAGCTCCCTGTACTTGTCTATGAACAGGGTGGAGGAATTTGTGGTCGTTGAAGCCATCCATTTTCTCTGCAAGACACAACACAAGACAAACCCTAAAGTCAGGCAAAACTCTCCTAATCTTGTTACAATATAGGCTTCAATTTCGAAGCAGTATAGGCCCAAGTTTTCTTACCTTCATTATCACAATCGGTGCCTCCGATGCTCCTTCCTCCGCTCACAGATCGTACGTAATACGCACGCGTATTACGCTTTATACACACTGCGCATGCGTGTAACTCCGCCCGCCCCTGACGTTCTTTCTAGTCTATTCCCCACCCCTTTTCGTTCTGCGCAGTGGGGGAAGAGCACATGGCGGAGACACAGCAGGTGCGTGCTAATTACAACAAGGAGGAGGAGGGGGAGGAGGAAAGCCCGGATCTGGAGACGTCACGATCCAGAAGGAGACGATTTAAGGCCTCAAATATGTCCTTTGGGGAGATGTTGGAGATGGTCAACATCCTGAAGAAGGCCGACTATGATGGAAAGTATGGACCTTACCCCAACCCCAATGTCAGAAAGGCCAAGATCATGGTGAAAGTGGTCAAAAGTCTGCACCGGAATTTCGGGGTACGTCGATCGAAAGATCAGCTCAGGAAACGGTGGTCGGACCTCAAATTACGAGAACATGAGCAGTACAGAAAGACCTGGAGAGTGCTGCAAAAAAGTAAGTAGTTGTGCTGTGTTCCTCTTCTTTTTGTCTTTATTACGTTCATGCTGCTCTATGTGCTTTTCTTAAAAGTGTACATTTTAAAATGGCAACTTTCATGTTCATGGGCACATTATTCGTTCATATCAAACATTTTTCTTTTCGGCCTGTAAAACACTATTGTTTTGGCTACTTGTATGAAACTAATTTGGTTGTGTAGATGGCTTTGTTACTAGACTGAAATGCAAACTAGATTCTGTGTAAGGAGAGGACACTGAGCAGCTGTTTTCAGGACACTGGAGCACTAGTATGGGACACCAGAACACCATTTTTATTAGGGGGGCCACACAGGTGCTCCAGTGTATATTATAGGGGGGTCTCCATCTGTGAAGCTTGTACCAAGCAGGTAAAGTATTGCAGCTTGACAAAAGACACTGAAAATGCTACATTTTGGAACTCTGCCAAAATAGACAATTGTACCCCAATTCCAAGCAATGTTTCCTATTTATAGTTCTGCCATCAAATATCTGTGTGCTAAGTATACCATTTTTGTTTTACATAGGGGAGAAAAGACTCGGAGGACACCCCTCATCCGAGGAGACCAGAGCCCCCCCTGGACCAGGTGAGTGTCTGCAACCACAGGCTCAGGTAAGAGATGGATGCCGGCATATTTTTTATACCTGTTTTTGTTTGGTTTCTCTCTTTTTAGGTGATCGTGATGTTGTGGATCCAGATCGTTTCACATCAGAAAGTGCACAGATCCTGATCTGGGGGATCATGGGGTATAATTTAGCTTTGGAAAACCTCCAGAAAAAACATCAATGATGTTATTAAAAAAAATAAGAACATCATTGATGTTTGGGGGAGAGTTTAAAAACCCTCCAAATCACTTTCTTTTTTTGTGTGCTACAATGTTCAAAATGTTTTAGCGATTTTTAGAAAAGCCAAATTTGGAGGATGCACACAATGTGCCAACATGTGCTATCTGCCATCACGGGAGATCAATGGACGCGTTTTGGGGGTGCAGCCCCTTCCTCAATAATAAAGTAGCTGAGAGGAAGGGGTTTCTCCCCCAAAACACGTCCCTTGATCCCCCGTGATGGCAGCTAGCACATGATACAAAATATTTTACAGCGCACACATACAAGAATGACATTTCCTGCAGGGCTAGTTAAAAACACCTGAACACCTGAACATATTCAAAAAATACGGGGGTTTGGTCACACTATATGGTCATATAGTGCTAAGCCCACTTACTGCGACAAAGTACCCCGAATTAGTGGGTCCTACACTAGTAATAGAATGGAAGATCCTCTGTCTCAACCTCTAGTGCCCCCCAAATATGTACTTGTAGCTAGCACATGATGACATTGGGAAATTTGTGTGCATCTTCCAAATTTGGCTTTTCCTGGGGTGACTTCATCCCATCTGAACGCAATATCAAACACAGTTCCTAAATACTCATGTCTGATATTGCCTTCAAGTTCTACCAAATGTGAACTTTGTAAGTTCAAGATTTGTGTCTTTCTTGTTGGTTTTAACATGCCTGTTTTATCTTAAATGGATATTTCTATTTTTGATAATGCCACCCCAAAAATTGTTATACAACAAACATGTTGGTTTGTTTTAAAAAACTTTTCTAAATGCACATGTGATTGTGCTGGTATTAAAAAGATTGTTAATCAAGAATGTGTGGATTATTGTCTCAACGCTCCAAACTTTTGTGGTGATATAATTGCTGTTTTCTGTGACAATGGGGGTTATTTCCTAAGGGCAAATCCTCTTTGCACTACAAGTGCAGTTTCAGTGCAGTTTCAGGTGCACTTGTAGTGCAAAGTGTCTTTGCCTTTAGTAAATAACACCCAACAGTGCTTTGTAAGGTTACACAATCATGCCATTTTCTGGACTCACCACATTTCTGTCAGGGTCAGCTAAAACAAACACAAACAGTAAATGTCCCCAAAGATTTGCGATTTTTTTTTTTTATTGGATCAAGGTTTCACAAATTGTCTGGCATATTGATGGCCCCCCTACCTGCAAAGAACTCAAGGTATTTTAACCGGACATCACGGGCACTCAGGGAGGGCAAGCCATGACGGCCACTTTCAAGCGCTGTCAGGGTTGTTTCATTTATCATCCCGGCCTCAGGCCCAACTGAGCTAGCATAGTTGGCAGAATGTTGACGTAAAAAGTTATGTAGAACACAGCACGCCAGGATTATATTATTCAGTTTATACTCTGCCATATGGATGGGTGTAAGAAATAGGCGGAACCGGCTGGCCATGATTCCAAATGTGTTCTCCACCACTCTTCTGGCTCTGGCCAGCAGGTAATTAAAAACCCTCTGTTCCGGGGTGAGGGTCCTCATCGGGAATGGCCGCATAAGATAGTCCCCCAGCACAAATGCTTCATCCGCAATGAAAACGAATGGGAGTCCTTCCACATTGTCTTCTGGAGGTGGCAAGTCCAAGCTGCCATTCTGGAGATGCCTGTAAAACTCCGTGTGGGCGATGATTTCACCATCGGACATACGGCCATTTTTCCCCACGTCCACATACAGGAACTTGTAATTAGCCGACACCACCGCCAACATCACAATACTATTGAACCCCTTGTAATTATAATAGTATGACCCCGAGTTGGGTGGTGGGACGATGTGGACGTGTTTCCCATCAATTGCCCCTCCACAGTTAGGAAAGTCCCACCGCTGGGCAAAGTGGGAGGCCACAGTCTGACATTCCTGTGGCGTGGAAGGAAACAAAAAAAATTAGAATTTTTGCACATAAACATGGAAAGCAGATTAGACACAAACATTCTTGGCCAACATCCAGATTTATTAAGGGGAATTTGACAACACCAAAGTATAAGGTACACCTATCATATTCCCCCTCCCCCCCTCCTCTCATGGGCCATTTCTAACATTATAGGGGGGGAATCTTGGACAGGTAACCCTCTTCACTTCATTGAGAGATGAATGCCTAAATAATGGGTATTACTTGGAACAGCCCCTCCTTAGTTACACTATTGTCAGCCCACTGGACAGGTAAGAAGTGTCATAATACAAAGATATAAATACACACTGTACACATTTGAGCACATTTGGACATTCTGCTATTACCTATCAAGATAATAATAGGATACAAAAACTTGAAACAGTACCATTTGAAAGTATACCGGCAGGCCCTTGCACTACATGCTTTGGGGAATTCATCAATAAATCTGATGACAAAAGAGATGGGTATAGTGTGTATGGGTATAGAGGATTGAGGATAGATAGGGAATTGGGATCAGCTGACTTAGCAGTTGGGGGGGAGGGAGGGTTAAAAATGATTTGGGGACACCACAAAAACAAGCCTCTGGCACTCTGCCTGAATTTAAAGCACAAATCACATTTCTAAACATTTTAGGGGGTGTTTGGGGTAAAGCACTACTATGGAGCTGATAAAATACATTGTTAAGTGACTACATGAGGTGAATATAGGGGCAGGAGACCATGCTGGGGAGGTAAGTGAAGGCAAATATGTATGAAGGACAAAAAAAATTACATAAAATTCCAGCATGCATGAGGACAAAGGGGACATTCACAGCATATTACAATCATGGTAATTAGGGAATGAGGAAAGAAATACAATATATTAGCAAACATTCAATACAATAAAATGTGATATTAAAGGATAAAAATCTTACCTTAATATACTCCTTCTGCAGGACCTGGATGATGGCAGAACAGGTCTCTGGGATAATGATCCCCAGAGCCTGGGGGGAGATGCCTGTCGAGAACTTCAAGTCCTGCAGGCTTCTCCCCGTCGCCAAGTACCGCAGGGTGATGACCAGCCTCTGCTGATGGCTTGCCTCATGCAGGTATCCTGCCTGCTGATATAAGGGGTCAGTGAAGCCAACAAACGGTGAAATACGGGGTCCGTCATCCTGAGAAAGTTCCTGAAATCATCAGGATTATTCTCACAGGTCTCACGGAGCAAAGGCATATGAGAGAACTGGTCACGCTGAAGCAAACAATTCTTGGTCCATGAACTCCTCCCCACCCTGTTCATGGACTGGACTTGTGCCAAGGTCAGGACCCCAACACCAAGCCCCCGCACAGTATGAACTCTACGAGGAGTACGTATACGCAACATGGCTAGAAAACGGTCGGCTGCTCAGAACGAAGTAACAGAACGCACTGAAGAACAGCAAGGCCTGTGAAGAGCGACCTGAAAAACAGCAACGAGCGGACAAGATTGCACAGGAAACTCCAATACGAACTGACTGCACGCACTGAAGAGCAGATACAAACCCACAAGCACAAACTGAACCGCAGAAAACGATCTGAAAGCCACGAGTCTGAAAAAGTGCGAATCGTCTCTCACCAAACTTTTACTAACACAAGATTAGCAAAAGGAGCCCAAACAGTGCCACGCTTGGTTCTGAAATGGCCTTTTCTAGTCTCGTCGTACGTGGTTGACGTCACCGCGTTCTTGGCGATCTGAAATTCTGACAACTTTGTGCGACCGTGTGTACGCAAAACAAGTTTGAGCCAACATCCGTCGGAAAAAATCCTAGGATTTTGTTGTCGGAATGTCCGATCAATGTCCGACCGTGTGTACGGGGCATTAATGTTTTAAGCACACACAAACACACAGTACAATCTCTACCTTTGCTATTATGTTGTAAAGCGCTGTGCAAACTGTTGGTGCTATATAAATCTTGTATAATAATAATTAATTCTTATACTCATGGCGGCCAGGGGAAATTGTTTGCAGAAGGTTTTTTATCTTACTGCATTCCAGGCAGTAAGGTAAAAATATTTACCTGAGCCTAATCTCAATCCAGCGATGTGCATGAGAGCCAAGGCTCTCTCAGTTCTCTTGGCTCTCTCCCTTCTCATTGATTCAGACACAGCAGCAGGAGACATTGGCTCCTATAGCTATCAATCACAGCCAGTGAAGAGGGAGCGGTGGGGACAATGAGCCTCAGTGTGTGTTGCTATGGTGGCACATGTTGGGGGGTGAGCCAGGAGCGCTGGCGGGGGACCAGAGAAGAGGAGGATTGGGGCTGCTCTGTGCAAAACCATTGCACAGAGCATGTAAGTATATAACATGTTTGTAAAGTCTCTTTTTTTTAAAATAACACAAATGACACAATAACTTTAAGTGAAGTAAGTATAGACATCTTTCATTTACAGAGTAGATAGGATAGGGCTTAGCATTGGGGTGGGAGTAGGTTTAAGCTTAGTTAGATTTTGACAGTACTCCTACTTTAAGTGTGTGTTCCTTCCCTCCCCAGTCGCTGTGCCAAAGGAGCATGGGGAAGGAGTTTTGTTCTGGGGTGAGCAGAGCCTTATGGGAAACTGAGAAACAAATTCCTAATCAGGTCCACCTTGCTGTTGATTGACAGTGCACAGCAGTAGGCAAACTCATAGCTACTATTTAGTGCAATAGTGGTTTTAAAAAGAAATCTACTCACTGCCATGTGCTGTTAATCAAAAGTAAAATGGACCTGATGGGAAACTAGTCTCTCAGTTCTCCATCAGGCTCCGCCCACACAGTGATACCAGCCATTTCCCCAGTATGGGCATTGTCAAAGTTGGGTAATGACTTTGTCATGATCCCCAGCCCCTTTGTTTACAGTTAACTCTTGGCTGGGGATCTCCTGGCCAATAACTGAATGGGGCTAGAGATCCAGCACTAAGCTAGAAGCTGTCACACATACAATATCTTCCCAGCACATACATGCACATCTGTACGCCAGCTCAGAGCCAGTCTTAATTGCCACCAGTTTCCTAAGCTGTGAACTGGAAGTACTTCTTAAAGGATCTGTCACTTCTGTAGAGACAGATTCTTAAAGTGGCAGTAGTTAGAACTACCTGAATTTGTCACCCATGTCAGTAATGTTTCCAAAACTGGTTCATATACTTGCCTGAATCAAGCACTGGTAGTTCTACAAGAAACTACCACCAGAAAAAATATCCTTAAGCCTTTATTGAAATCCCCTCCACATGTTTGAAATGTCATGTTAAAATAGATGATAGGTGTTTTTTGTTTTAGATCATCTACAAAAGAGCCATCAGTAGGTAATTTTGATACAGCGACTGGTTACTTTTATTTGCTAATTCCCACTAGCATTCTCTAGATTAGAGTAGTTAAATTCATCTCTCTAGAGGACATAATGTGGTATTTTACTACTTTTTTTGCATCATTTCATGAACAAGTAAACTAAAAATATACAATGCAGAGATTTTACGTAGTATACGTTGGTAAAATTCACTATAACTTAATGTAATACAAAAATGAGTTTGGTATTTACCAAAAAAAATTATAGTCAGCAATAATAATGACATTATATTTTTTGTTTTTTTGTTATGGAAATATCAGAAATTGCTGGGGCAGGTGGAATGTAGAGCGTCAGCATTTAAATATGTCTAGGGTTACAGTAAACAAACAAAAATACAGTATGTCAGCCATCTGTGCTCATTCTAGGCTAAATATCCATTCCCAAAGTGCATTTGAGCGTTTTGTGATATTCTAGAGCTAAACATCATATATATTCCAGTGCTAATGGTATTTTCTTTTCTGGCCGCCTGGTGCAGCCATAGGTTTGTTGGTTAAGGTTTATAAAACATACACAATAAGTGAGGATCTAGCTGTTACTAAAACTCAACAGTGCTGGGCAAGGAGAGCAATGGTTTTGGCTATGGCAATGACTGCTTAGGTAAAAAAAATTGTACATTGTAAAGAGACAGTGGAAAAAGGAGAGCGAACAACCAAGAATAAAGAAAAGAAGATAGGAGAAACAAAGAAAGGAAGGCAGTAGAGCTGCAGAAAGGTAAATTATAGACACTGAAGTGAAAAGGAAGCACAAATTAGCTAAGAATGTAGAACTCAGAGGTTGGGAGAGCTTACAAACAGATCAAGAAGCATTAACTTTAGAAGGAAATATTATGTGCCCTAAGCAGCCATTAATCAATTTTACCTTACACACCCATACAACTTTTATTCAGCACAGAAGTGTTTATTGCATCTATAGTAGCCTTAATTCATAAAAACTGTTGATTTATAATTACAATATCAATGTTAATGTATTTATATCTGGATAATCAGAAGTTATATCTACTGTATATTGTAAGTAAACATTAAAATCTTCAGGGTACTCAGGTACTTCAGGGTACTGTGCATTAGATGTACAGTATACTATTTTGGCACCTTCCAGTAAACAAAATTCAGTGTAATGTATATTTTAACCACTTCAGCCCTGGAAGATTTTACCCCCTTCCTGACCAGAGCACTTTTTACAATTTGGCACTGCTTCGCTTTAACTGACAATTTGGTGGCCATGCAATGCTGTACCCAAACAAAATTTGCGTCCTTTTTTTCCCACAAATAGAGCTTTCTTTTGGTGGTATTTGATCACCTCTGCAGTTTTTATTTTTTGCGCTATAAACAAGAAAAGAGCTACAATTTTGAAAAAAAACAATATTTTTTACTTATTGCTATGATAAATATCCCAATTTAAAAAAAAAAAACAAATTTTTTCCTCAGTTTCGGCCGATACGTATTCTTCTACATATTTTTGGTAAAAAAAATTGCAATAAGCGTATATTGATTGGTTTGCGCAAAAGTTATAGCGTCTACAAAATACGGGATAGATTTATGGCATTTCTATTATTATTTTTTTTTTTTACTAGTAATGGCGGTGATCTGTGATTTTTAGCAGTACTGTGACAGTGCAACAGACACTTGACACATTTTTGGGATCAATTACATCTATACAGCAATCAGTGCTATAAATATGCACTGATTACTGTGTAAATGTCACTGGTAGAGAAGGGGTTAACACTAGGGGGTGATCAAAGGGTGCTCCCTCCATGTGTTCTAACTGTATGGGGATAGGACTGACTGGGGAGGAGACATGTCGTTGTTTCTACTTAGTAGGAACAAACGATATGTCTCCTCTCCCCAACAGAACAGGGATTTGTGTGTTTACACACACAAATCCCCATGCTGGCTCTCCTCGTGCACGCGATTGCGCGTGGCTGGCTGTTGATAGCGCCCGCTAGCCATGCGCATCGGGTCCCCCACCGTGCAGCAGGAGTGCCCTCTGGTGACTCTAAAAGGAAAGGACATACTCATACGGGGTTTCGACCAAGGAGAGCCATTGTGCCACAGTATAATTGCGTGAGCCGCTTGGGAACTGGTTATGATATAATAGATAGTAAAACTTCTGCGCTACTATGCATGACTCCTAAAACAAGCTAGTAATCACTTGCACACGTATGCTAGAGGTTGCTGCTTAAAACTGATTGTGTTCCCACATCTATTGATCAAAATTATATAAAGAAGGTTGACGTGCTACCTCTCCATATAGACCTCACAACTCAAACATCTAACACAAATTCATGTTGCAAATAAGTAAATGATAAAACTACGTAATAACTTTATGAAATGGAGCGGAAACAAGAGGATTTTCCAACTGGATGCATTTCTATCCAAAAATGAAGAGGTAAAATAAAGCAGAAATAACACAGGTACAAGATTTGTACATAGACAATTAGACCTAAATGCATTTTCTTTACAACTTTTCATCAGTTTTTTTTTAAGTTTTTTTGTACCCATCTTTGTAATAAAGATATTTAAAATTATTTTTGTGTTGTTTGCCAATTAAGGCTGTCTACCATTAATCCATTTGCACCTCACTCTTTAAACTAATTATGACTTAAGAAGTTTACTATTTTTGTTTACCTGGCTCGATTTGGCACAAGGGACACTTTAGATTTCTTCAATGTTATTTAGGCAACGAAAATATTTTCATCATAATTTTTATCAGTTGCATGTTCTCAGTGATAAAAAAAAATGAAAATAAAATTCTAATTAGGTCAATTGACAAAAACTATGAAGAGAATCAATTCAATTTTTGTCAACAAATGAAAGTGGAATGAAAATGTGAGGGTGGGAAGTTTACCACCTGAACTTCCGTTTTCCTTGGAGCTCCACCTGTCTGTTAAAGCCTCAGCCTCCTGACCAGTTGTATTGGCTGAGAGACACAGGCTCCCTCTGTCTGCCTGCAGCTTGGGAGTTTGGGTACAATGCCCTGCAAACCAAATGGTGAGTGTTTCCACTCCCAGCAAGGTAGCAGTGCTTAACTTAGCATTGTGTAAAATAACAGCCTTCCCAGACCAGTTCTCTGCCCTCTGCACTCCCTCACTTCTATTTACTTCCCCATTTCCACTACATGTTATTAGATTTTTACTCTAGGAGTATATAATGAGTCTGGAAATGACAGAGAAATGCTTAAATAATGCATTAAAATTTGATTAAACTAAAATGTACTGGAGATTTTAGTTGACCAAAATATACTGGAGATTTTATTTGACTTAAATGTACTGGAGATTTTAGTCGACTAAAAGGTACTGGAGATTTTAGTCGACTAAAATGTACTGGAGATATTAGTCAACTAAAACGTACTGGAGATTTTAGTCAACTAAAATGTAGGCGACTTTAGTCAATTAAAATGTACTGGAGATTTAAGTCTACTAAAATATGACTAAATCTAAAACAATTTAGATGACTAAAATACAACTAAAACTAAAGTGCCATTTTAGTCAAAAGACTATGACTAAAACAAAATCGAAAATTTGACTTCAAAATTACCACTGCAAGCGTGTCCCTGTGCCTTTAAGGAGGAGAGGTCTTCCTCTAGGCATACCTACCCTTGATTTGTAAATGTTGCGCAACAAAAACATTTTTTAATGCAAATTGTTAGACAGTGTAATTGTATATATTTTTTTTTATCTAGCTGGTATGTGTTATGGGAAGTACATTTTGTTTTGTTTGTAGTGTGCAAAGCCCATCTATGTGAACCTTACACTTAATACTATTTATAAATTAGAGCTGTTGCCATTTTTGTTTATTTCGTCCATTTTTATAACTTAAATGAATGTCAGACCACATTTTAAGAGCTATTCATACAGAATTACTGAACATTTCCAGGGGCTCACAAACTTCTCAGAATGGAAAGTGATGTGAATGATTCTTCCTGTTAATGAGAACTAAAGTCCCACATAGGAAGTCTTTAGGAGTTTTTTTTTTTTCTTGGCAGAAGAGACATGCAAATCTTTTTTTGCCATAAGACTTTTTCCCCTGCCTCCTAGTGATTTTTTGCACTCTTTGAATTTGCAGGAGTAAAAAAGAAGCTTCATGGAATCCAGAAAAAATGACTGTGTAGCCGGTGGTGGACAAAGCTTTGACTGGATATCTGACCTGCCATTTCTTAAGGAGGTCTCAGTAGGAGATTAGTTTGCCATTATGGGCAAGTATGCTGGGCATACTTGTTTAATATAGAGAGAGCCCACTCACTATGATGCAGATTTTAGCTCTGCTTTAACTTATGCCCCTTAGATCTGTAGCTACAATGCCTTGAAAAAGTATTCATACCCCCCTTGAAATTTTCCACATTTTGTCATGTAACAACCAAAAATGTAAATGTATTTTATTTATTTTTTTGTGATAGAACACACAAAGTGGCACATAATTGTGAAGTGGAAGGAAAATCATAAATGGTTTTCAACATTTTTTACAAAAAATATCTGAAAAGTGCGTGCATTTGTATTCAGCCCATTTTACTTTGATACTCATAACTAAAATATAGTGGAACCAATTGCTTTCAGAAGTCACCTAATTACCTAATTTGTAAATAGAGTCCACCTGTGTGTAACTAAATCTCCATCTAAATAGAGCTGTTTTCTGAAGCCCTCAGAGGTTTGTTAGAGAACCTTAGTGAACAAAAAAGCATCATGAAGGCCAAGGAACACACCAGACAGGTCAGGGATAAAGTTATGGAAAAGTTTAAAGCTTTAAGGATTGGGTTATAAAAAAATATCCCAAGCTTTAAACATCTCACAGAGCACTGTTCAATCCAATCCAGTAACTCTGGAAGAGCTGCAGAGATCCACAGCTCAGGTGGGAGAATCTGTCTCCTGGGCAACTATTAGTCATGCACTCCACAAATCTAGCCTTTATGGAAGAGTGGCAAGAAGAAAGCCATTTATGTAAGAAAGCCATAAGAAGTCCTGTTTGCAGTTTGCGAGAAGCCATGTGGGGGACACAGCAAACATGTGGAAGAAGGTGCCATGGTTAGATGAGACCAAAATTGAACTTTTTGGCCTAAAAGCAAAACGCTATGTGTGCAAGAAAACTAACACTGTACATCACCCTGAACACACCATCTCCACCGTGAAGCATGGTGGTGGCAGCATCATGTTGTGGGGATGCTTTTCTTCAGCATGGACTGCTTAAGCTGGTCAGAGCTGATGGGAAGATTGATGGAGCCAAATACAGGACAATCTTAGAAGAACACCTGTTAGTCTGCAAAAGACTTGAGACTGGGGCAGAGGTTCACTTTCCAGCAGGACAACGACCCTAAACATACAGCCAGAGCTACAATGGAATGGTTTAGATCAAAGTATATTCATGTGTTAAAATGGCCCAGTCAAGGTCCAGACCTAAATCCAATTGAGAATCTGTGGCAAGACTTGAAAATTGCTGTTCACTGATGCTCTCCATTCAATCTGACAGAGCTTGAGCTATTTTGCAAAGAAGAATGGGCAAAAATGTAACTCTCTAGATGTGCAAAGCTGGTAGAGACGTCCCCAAAAAGACTTGCGGTTTTAATTGCAGCGAAGGGTGGTTCTACAAAGTATTGACTCAGGGGGGGCTGAATAGAAATGCACGCTACACTTTTCACATATTTATATGTAAAACATTTTGAAAACCATTTATCATTTTCCTTCCACTTCACAATTATCTGCCATTTTGTGTTGGTCTATCACATAAAACCCCAATAAAATACATTTACGTGTTTGGTTGTAACATGACAAAATATGGAAAATTTCAAGGGTTACGAATACTTTTTCAAGGCACTGTATACCTACCTATACAGATATTGTGAGGACAGCATCTGCTTTACCACTGTTTATGCGAGTAGAAGACACTCATGCTAAGAAGAAGGGAACAGGTGTTTGGGAGATGTGAGACAATAGCAGAGTGATCACAGATTTGCACTAGGGCCTATTGTATTTAAGGTACCCTAGCAGTCGGTAACAAAAATTATACATTATAAACTTAATTATTTTTGGGGTTGGGCTATATATGTGTTGCTTAGAGGATTCTGCAAATAGCTGAGGTATTGAATTCTGCTTCCTGTTCTAATGCTATGAGATTTGATCATGTAACAGCGTATTAAGCTGTGAAACAAAGCTACAAGAATGCAGTATTCTTAGGTTTTAAGGCTAGAGCATATTTAATTAAACAACGGACTATGATAGACTTAAACGGTATTAACATGAAATGCTGCATTACCCTTCAAGTGGCTAAGAAGCAATATATATAACTGTATAATTTGTTTCCACCCTCCTCTTCCCTCCCTCTCAAATGAAGATGCTGTTAATAGAGGCAAAATTGTGATTACTTAATGGTTTTCGAGACAGTCGTAGCCTAGAAAATTAAATTTCACATCTTCTTTTATGGTGTTAATCTCTCTTCTCACATCCCGCCTGTTATGATGTGTGCGCCAGAGATAATGTTTAAACTGACTAAAGCAAAGTAAACCAGACAAGTCTGTTATTGGCTTTATAATTGCATAATTAACTTTTTGTCTCTAATCGTTATGGAGGTAATGGTGCTGTTAAAATGGGCTTTTGGCGTGCAGAAAGTAAATCAAAAATCAATAATCCATAGAATGCCATTAAGGGCTGTAACAGTTCTTATGTTGTGATTCACTCAATTTTTTTCTGTACAGAAAATGAAATTCATTAGGAGAGAGATTACTGTCTAAGGAGTTGACTTTCAGTTGATAGTAAAGATCAGGAAAAATTGTCACCGGCAGCTGGAAGCAAAAACGCAACAATGTCACCATAAATTATGCGCTACTTGTAACTCTGTTATTATATTGTAATTGACCTCACAGCAATTAATTCTATTTTCCATGAACCCTCTTTTATTTCTAATTTACATTATGATCGTATATGCCTGAAAAATGACAGTGTAAAAAAGATAAATGTGCTAATTATAAGTCTGCTTATCTCTGGCTCCCTGTTGCCAACACCTTTGGTCCAGCCTCCTTTGGTATGTAAGTATGTCACTTATTTCACTCTGACATCTCTAATGTATTTGTAAACCATCCCATAAATACTGCAGCCACATGCAGCTATTGAGAGCTCAGGCAGCATCGGTTCTCTGAGCTGTGTGTTTTTTTCCTAAAATTAATTTGAAATTGACAAAATAATGTTCAAACCCAGATGACTTTGCTGTCACTGGGAAATTAAGTTCTTGACCCTGCTTCTGATGTATGTTTATATTTCTACATTTTCTTCAAACTTAATGTGGCACCATTCACAAAGAAGGCATAGCCAATGTCTCTAAGCAGCGAAGTTAATCCTTTTCATACACTTCTGAAATCTATAGAAAGTGGTTTTATCTTCAAAGCCAATCTTTCCATCCATGATGTCAGAAACTGACTTTTCTCTCTGCAGCTGATGCTCATCCTTTAAAAAAAAATAAAAAATGAATTCTGGGTTCATGTGCTAATGGTACATTTTTCTTTTTTGTTTACTCTTCTTCAGAAGGCTAAATTGTGACATTCATTATTTGTGTGTCTTGATGGTTAATGGTAATAATACATACTGTAAACCAGGGGCATTGCTAGGTCTGCAAAAGATCTGGGGCTAGAGCCCATAGCAGCGGTCACCAACCTTTTTGCATGCCCGCGCGGGGGGGATACCAGTGGTAAGCAATTTGGTGTTGGCGCTTCAATCAGCATGGCATAATGTTTGATATGGTGTCGGGGTGATTGAAATGCATAATTTCTATTGTTACATTCTAATATATAATGAAGTGGTTTAACTCACCATACTGCAGAATTAGTGGGAGTCCTGGGCATGTCACTTGCCACATCTCCTGCCACCAGATGCAGCGTGTCACTTGCCACCGTCGCCTGTCACCAGATGCAGCGTGTTACTTGCCACCATCACCTGCCACTAGATGTGAATTGTCACTTGCTACTTTCACCTGGCAGCTGATGTGGATTGTCACTTGCCACGTCACCTGCCACTATTTGCAGATTGTCACTTGCCATGTCACTTGCCACCATTTGCAGATTGTCACTTGCCACGTCTCCTGTCACCATTTGCAGATTGTCACTTGCCACCATTTGCAGATTGTCATTTGCCATGTCTCCTGGCAACATTTGCAGATTGCCACATTTCCTGCCACCATTTGCAGATTGTCACTTGCCATGTCACCAGCCACCAGATGTGGGTTATCACTTGCCAACTGATGTGGATTGTCACTTGCCATGCCAGCCAGTGCCACCAAATGTGGCAGGCAGTGAAAGATGATGACATCTCTCTGCTGCTCACCGCACCTCGCTACCAAATTGAAGAGGCCTGGCTGTGAAGAGCTCTGATGTGGAGGAGGCGTAGAGAGATGTCATCTCTGCTCATCCGCCCGCTCGCTTCTCTTCTCTCCTCCGCCTCTCTCATGCAGCCAGCCTGCCTGCCACAGCAGCTGTAACCTGCTGGTTAGGCAATGACCCTGCGGCAAGAGACTCGGGGCTATGGTCCCCAGATTGGGGGCTATAGCCCCAATAGCCACCCCCTAGCAATGCCCCTGCTGTAAACTATACTGACTTTACATTTTAGAAAGGGATAAAAGGGGCAGCCAAAATTACATTGCCCTATTTAATTTAAATATTGATAAGATTCATAAGGAGATCCTCAGCCAGAAGAAAAATCTTCTAAAAAAATGGTAGGGGGTTTATTTATTAAAACTGGAGAGTGCAAAATCTGGTGCAGCTGTGAATGGTAGCCAATCAGCTTATAACTTCAGCTTGTTCAATTTAGCTTTGACAAAACTCCCCAGTTCTAGTTTTAGGCCCCTTTCACACTTGTGCGACTTGTCCTGCGACTTGGGACTGCAAAGTCACATGACAAGTCTTACCTCATGATTTCCTATGAGTACCATTCATATCTGTGCCACTTCAAGTCGCACCGACTTCAGCGCCCAGGTTCACACTACTGCGATCACAGACATCACATGTGATTTGCACACCCACACTGTGGGCTAATCACATGCGATGTCTGTGTGACACAAGTTCAGCCATATAGTTGTATGGCTGAACTCACATTAGATTCGCAGGAAAAAAGAGCAGGGACTTTTTTCCCCAGCACTGAAATCAGATCGCATGGGTGTTCTCACCTATGCGATCTGATTCCTGTGTGAGATCGCACTGTGATCTGTGGACCCATCTGGGGGTGTAATTAACAATGTAATGACACCCGCAGCGGTTCGCAGAAGGCAGCGTGAACTGCCTGTGGGAGAGGAGCGATTCGGGAACCAGCGCTGTAATCGCGCTGGTTCCTGCATCGCATCAGTGTGAACCTAGGCTCAAAGTAGTCCCTGTACTACTTTGGTCTGACTTTGATGCGGGTTGAGATCCATAGACCTCAAGTTTACACAGGCATTCCCAGAAATCACTTCAAAATTGCAGCAGCAGAATCGCTGTAAAATCATGGCAAAATCGTGCAACTTTCAAATCGTGGAAGTGTGAAAGGGGCCTTAATCAATGGCATAGTATCAATTTCTGTGAAGTTGGTCTTTTCTTTTCCTGTAACAGAACTTGGGCTGAAGGTGTTTCCTTTTTCTGCAAGGGCACTTGCACTGAAATTTATCGAGTCCACAGTTTAGGTCAAGTTTCTAATCACAACATTAAGACAATTTGTTAGGGCTCAAATTGTGTTGACTTGCATTTTCACACTTGTTGTTTTTTACCTATATTTTAAAGACTTCTATTTCATCTAACTTGAATAGCAAAATGTAAAATGCATATTTTGCATATACAGTACAAACACCATGTGCTGGTGTTTGCTGGTGTTCTCTTTCTAATAATACCTCAGGCAGCTGCATTATTTTCAGTCAGTGTACTGTATTCTGTGCAGTGTGCAACTAAAGCTAACTGCAGACAATTGCTGGTGTTCTCTTTCTAATAATACCTCAGGCAGGCAGCTGCAGTATTTTCAGTCAGTGTACTGTATCGTGCGCACAGTGTGCAGCTAAAGCTAACTGCAACCAATTGCTGGTGTTCTCTTACTAATATACTTACAGGCAGGCAGGTCCACTCACAGCATAGGAAGTCTACACCCTTATAAGTGTTTCTTTCTCAACAGACTTTAGAACAAAATTTCTGTTAAATAGAGTGGCATTTAGTAGAGTATTTACTAGCTTCTTTGCACAAACAGTTTTTATTTAGAATTTCAAAATTGCTTTAACAATCAAACATATCCCCTGGGGTCTCAATCAGGCCAACTTTTTGTAGCCCCAATAACATTAATAAAGAAGATTGGTTCTGGATCTTTAATAAATTAAAATTTAAATCTAAAGACACTTAAAGACATTACTAATATACAGTCTTTGTAGCAATCCTACATCATCATATTAAATCATAATTTTCCTCACCAGACCTTAGGGACTCTTAATGTCCCTTTAAATTATATTTAAATGGGTAAATATGACCAATATAGAAAGAATACCGTACACTAACAAAAGGACAGACTTGGACCGTTAGCAACACTTTCAAAGGCTTCAAATGGCTAATAGTCCTTTGATAAGTTCTAATTTTAAACAAACAGGAATAGTAGTGCAACTTCCATCTCTGGTGGCTGTTTTTTTCAGGTAAGTAAGAAAAAAGACAAAACAAGAAGATCAGAAAGGGCAAGCACAGAGCAAGTTTCACTTTGAGAAAGATGAAGGTTCAGGGTTAATGGAGACATTTTCAGTCTTTGATCCAGTACATAAGGTATTCAGTCTTGTATTGCTGCAAAATGTTATAAAAAGGTTGGAGTTGCATAGTGGCTATCTTTCCTAGGCCCTTCAAATACTGTAATATTTACTTTTTATGGATGCTTACTACAGGTGCAGTGAGAGGTTTAAAACAATGATATGGAGCTTTATTTTTAGTATGGAAAATCCAGTGGTAGCACTGGTTGCTTTCTATCTACCGTTGGGTTATACAAACTATTGGTTTAATTCAAAAAGCTTTAACACAAGCCTAAGGCACTTGTTTTTTTCAGCCACGTGTCTGTCATTTTCAAATCTCATTGAACCAGCTGAAAATAACTGTTATGCCGCGTACACACGGTCAGACTTTCCGGCATACTTGGTCCGGCGGACCAGAGTGTGCCGGACAATCCGCCCGTGTGTAGGCGCCGGCGGACTTTTCCGGCGGACTTTTTCCCAAAAGCCCGCCGGACCTAGATTTGAAAAAAGTTTTAAATCTTTCCGCCGGACTCAGTTTCGGGCGGAAAGTCCGCTCGTGTGTGTGCTGGTCCGACGGAAAGCCCGCTCGTGTGTATGCTGGTCCGACGGACCAGATACGACACGAGGGCAGGGTATTGCATCTCGCGCTCGCTGCAATAGGAAAAACAAATTTTCCTATTGCGGCGAGCGCGGGTCATACCAGGCCCTTAGGTCTGGTATGGATTATAAAGGGAACCCCCTACGCCGAAAAAATGGCGTGGGGTCCCCCATAAAATCCATACCAGACCCCAATCCGAGCACGCAGCCCGGCCGGTCAGGAAAGGGGGTGGGGACGAGCGAGCGCCCCCCCTCCTGAACCGTACTAGGCCGCATGCCCTCAACATGGGGGGGTGGGTGCTTTGGGGGAGGGGGGCGCCCTGCGGGGCCCCCCACCCCAAAGCACCTTGTCCCCATGTTGATGAGGACAAGGGCCTCTTCCCGACAAACCTGGCCGTTGGTTGTCGGGGTCTGCGGGCGGGGGCTTATCGGAATCTGGGAGCCCCCTTTAATAAGGGGGCCCCCAGATCCTGGCCCCCCACCCTATGTGAATGAGTATGGGGTACATGGTACCCCTACCCATTCACCTAGGGAAAAAGTGTAATAAAACACACTACACAGGTTTTTAAAATATTTTATTAAACAGCTCCGGGGGGGGGAGATCTTCCTCCGGCTTCGGGGGTCTTCTTCCGGCTTCGGGGGTCCCTGCGCTTCATCTTCTCCCGGCGTCCGGTTGGTTCTTCTCCCGGTGTTCCAGTTCTTCGGCCGGCTCCTCTGCTGTCTTCAGGTAGCTCTCTTGCCAGCAGAGGTCCGGACTCCTGGGCTTCTGGGCTTCTGGGCTTCTGGGCTTCTTCTCTTCTCTTCTCTTCTCCAGATGTTGACACGACGCTCTCTCCAGCTGGACTGCTCTCCGAGGGCTGCGTTGTGACTTATATAGGCGGAGACCCCGCCCCCTTTTGATGTCACAGTCCCTGGGCATGCTGGGACTGTGACGTTTTAGGGGGCGTGGTCAACATCACCCAGTGACCACGCCCCCTAAAACGTCACAGTCCCAGCATGCCCAGGGACTGTGACATCAAAAGGGGGCAGGGTTTCCGCCTATATAAGTCACAACGCAGCCCTCGGAGAGCAGTCCAGCCGGAGAGAGCGTCGTGTCAACATCTGGAGAAGAGAAGAGAAGAAGCCCAGAAGCCCAGGAGTCCGGACCTCTGCTGGCAAGAGAGCTACCTGAAGACAGCAGAGGAGCCGGCCGAAGAACTGGAACACCGGGAGAAGAACCAACCGGACGCCGGGAGAAGATGAAGCGCAGGGACCCCCGAAGCCGGAAGAAGACCCCCGAAGCCGGAGGAAGATCTCCCCCCCGGAGCTGTTTAATAAAATATTTTAAAAACCTGTGTAGTGTGTTTTATTACACTTTTTCCCTAGGTGAATGGGTAGGGGTACCATGTACCCCATACTCATTCACATAGGGTGGGGGGCCGGGATCTGGGGGCCCCCTTATTAAAGGGGGCTCCCAGATTCCGATAAGCCCCCGCCCGCAGACCCCGACAACCAACGGCCAGGGTTGTCGGGAAGAGGCCCTTGTCCTCATCAACATGGGGACAAGGTGCTTTGGGGTGGGGGGCCCCGCAGGGCGCCCCCCTCCCCCAAAGCACCCACCCCCCATGTTGAGGGCATGCGGCCTGGTACGGTTCAGGAGGGGGGGCGCTCGCTCGTCCCCACCCCCTTTCCTGACCGGCCAGGCTGCGTGCTCGGATCGGGGTCTGGTATGGATTTTAGGGGGGACCCCACGCCGTTTTTTCGGCATAGGGGGTTCCCTTTATAATCCATACCAGACCTAAGGGCCTGGTATGCCCCGCGACGGGGCTCGCAAGGTGTCAATCTCGCCGATAAAAGCGGCAAGATTGACATCCTTTTCTAGTCCCGTCGCACCTGAGTCACGTTCAAAATGAACGGACTTGTCCGTGTGTGGGCAAGTCCGTTCATTCTGAAAGTCCGCCGGAACTCCGGCGAAAGTCCGTCGGAAAGACGGGCGGACTTAGCCCGCCGGAAAGTCCGGTCGTGTGTGGGCAAGTCCGTCCGTTTTAAAGTCCGGCGCACCTGGCGGACAAAGTCCGTCGGAAAGTGTGCCGGACCAAGTAGGATAGAAAGTCCGACCGTGTGTACGCGGCATTACTTTCAGAAAATATGCATTCTAATCCTGGTCCATTACCTTTGGGTATTGATCCTCTTGTGTGACACATTCTTATGACTTCTACATGAACACCCTCCCTGCAGCCATATTTATGAATGAATCGATATCTAGACCTATCACCTGATTTAGAAAGGAACTTCAAATACAGTAATTATATTTGATATTGTGGAGTTTTCCTTTGAGTACATTGGCATTAGTAATGAGCATACTGGGCTAATTTTGATTTGTGAGAGGTTTGGCAAACCCCGAACATAGCACTGGACCTTATAGAAGTCTATGGGAGGCAAATCTTGTAATTTTTGTGTGGCCTTTTTCAAGGTAATTTTCATTATAATGTTAAAAAAGGGCATAGATAGCTGGGCACATGTACCAATGCAAAAATATATATACTTACTAGGGTTGTCCCAATACCACTTTTTTAAGACAAGTACCAATTCTTTTTTTCAAGTACTCGCCAATACCGATACTTTTTTAATGTCATGTGACAGTTCGACTGATGGGCACTGATAGGTGGCACTGACTGATGGCTGGCACTGAGAGATGGCACTGACTGGGCACTGATAGATGGCACTGACTGATGGGAACTGATAGGTGGCACTGACTGATGGGCACTAATAGATGGCACTGTCTGATGGGCACTGATAGGTGGCACTGATAGATGGCACTGATGGCTAGCCTTGATAGATGGCACTTATGTACACTGATAGGTGCCACTGACAGGTGGCTGGCACTGATGACTGGAACTGATGGCTGGCATTGATAGGCGGCACTTATGGGCACTGATGGGTGGCACTGACAGGTGACTGGCACTGACAGGCGGCACTTATGGGTACTCATAGGTGGCACTGACAGATTGCACTGATAGGTGGCACTTATGGGCAGGCACTGAAATGCAGCAATAAATGACATGAGGGAAGGATTTATTTTGAAATACTATGCTGCAACGCCCATGTTGGTACACCCAGCCCGAACTATATGGGCTGAGTGTAACAAGATGTCCGCTGCTGGCTTACTGCGGCCGAGTGCAGGGTGTACCAAGATGGGTGTTGGGATGTTCAACCGCTGACGGTGACTGAATGTGATGGCTCCGGTCACCGATCCTGATGCGGCTGCACCCTGCACCCCTGCAGTTCCACCTGCAGTTCCAGTTGCTACCAATCATTAACCTAATGTGGCTTGTTCATTGACTATTCTTCTGTCCCATCCCATCCAGCTACTACTCATTACTGACCCTTGGCTTGTTCATTGACTGTGCTTCTGTCTCATCCCATCAAGCTACTACTCATTACTGACCCTTGGCTTGTTCATTGACCACGCTACTGCTTGCTTCTTATCTGCTTCATCAGCTACCTGACTCCTGCTTGCTCACTTTCTGCTGGAGCAATTCTTAGGCTGCAACCTGGCATTAGCACACAGTGAACCCTATCTCCACCATCAGAAGCTCTGGTGAAGACTGGCTAGTAGACTTGAGCCGAACCCCCCCCCCCCCCCCGTTTGGTTCACAGCAGAACTCTCAAACAGGAGAAATGTTCTAACCCAAATGGCAAACCCATTGAAGCCCATGGGAGCCAAACAGGAAAAATCAAAAGTGCCCATTTTGCAGGCTTATATGCAAGTAATTTGTCATAAAATAGGATTTTTTCGTCATACTTACCTGTAAAATCCTTTTCTTTGAGTACATCATGGGACACAGAGTTAGGCTAATATTCATTACCTACTGGGTTATGCGCCATCTCTAGGTGAATGGACACTGGTAGACAAAGTCTTAGACAGGAAGTGATCCCCTATATAACCCCTCCCATACAGGAAGTGCATCAGTTTTGTAGCAAGCACTAAATCCTTGAAAAAGAGGGGAGGGATCTCTGTGTCCCGTGATGTTTTCAAAGAAAAGGATTTTACAGGTAAGTATGACAAAAAAATATTATTTTCTTTTTCATACATCATGGGACACAGAGTTAGGCTAATATTCATTACCTACTGGGACATCCCAGAGCAATAGCCTTAAGGGGAGGGAGACACCCTGCCAAACAATATCCATCAGACCTTATACAGCAGCCCACAGTACACTGCGACCGAAAGCCGAATCCTCGGCTGCTCGAACGACCACTTGATAACATTTTGTGAAGGTATGCACTGAAGACCAGGTAGCAGCCTTACAAATCTGAGCCCAGGAAGCTCCTACAACCCTGGTAGAATGAGCTCTCACCCTAAAGGGATGAGCTTTACGTTTCAGACCATAGGCCTGAATGACCAATTGACGGACCCAATTGGCAATGGAAGCCTTGGAAGCCGCCTGCCTCTTCTTGGGTCCTTTTGGTAAAACAAAAAAGGAGTCTGATCCTCGGATCACCACAGATCTAGACGAATAAACCTTGACTGCCCGGACAACGTCCAAGGAATGCAATCATCTCTCTTCTGCCGAATGAGGCTGAGAGAAAAAAAGAAGGCAAAATAATGTCCTGATTTAAATGAAAGGCTGACACCACTTTTGCCAAAAAGGATGGAACAGGTCGTAACACGACCCTGTCGTGGTGAAGGATCAAGTATGGTTCCCTGCACGAAAGGGCCGCCAACTCCGATACCCTTCTAGCCGAGGTGATGAGGAAGGCTAGCTTGCGTGACAGAAAGTCTAATGGAATTTCCTTGATAGGCTCAAATGGTTGTTTCTGTAACACAGAAAGCACAAAGTTCAAGTCCGAATGAAACATAGGTGACCTAATGGGGCGAAGCAAATGAGTTGCTCCCTGCATAAAGGTTTGGACCAGCGAATGGGAAGCTAAAGTCCTTTGGAAGAATACTGACAGGGCCAAAATCTGACCTCTGATTGTACTCAAAGCCAATCTTATTTCCACAGCTGACTGTAGAAAAGAGAAAATTCTCCCAATCACGTATCTCCGAGGATGCCATTTTCTGGCTTCACACCAAGCAATATAAGTCTTCCAGACCTTGTGATAGATCTTCCTAGTGACAGCTTTTTTAGCATTCGCTAGGGTAGATACCACTGGTCCCAAAATGCCACGGACCTTGGCTTCCATAGCTATGCCATCAGATTTAGATACTGTAAATTGGGGGTGAATATAAGACCTTGAGACAGTACATCAGGGCGACATGGAAGCATCCATGGCCCGTCTATTGTCAGTCTCACAATCTCCAGGAACCAGGGCCTTCTGGGCCAGGCTGGTACCACCAGAATGACTGGAACCCCCTCTCTCCGAATCCTGCACAACAAATGTGGAAGGAGAGGGATCGGGGGGAAAGTATAAACCAAGGAGTACTGGATCCATGGAACTACCAGAGCATCTGCTCTGATTGCCAGAGGATCCCTTGTCCGGAACACAAACTGATGTAGCTTGTTGCTGAACCTGGATGCCAATAGGTCGACCTCTGGCCATCCCCAACGCTGGCAAATTTCCTGGAACTGACTCTTTTTTTTTTTTTAAACCACTTCAGCGAAAGTTTTCTGAGAGACGTTATTTCAACTTCACAGTTCAATTTTGTCCCATCTCATTTTTCACATCATCGTGGTTTTATTCAAAATTATCTTTATTAATTCTTCAAAATATTTAATTTATTTTAATTGCAAAAAAGACTTAAATATATATAAAACTACCCCTATTACTCTATCCATTCCTTGTCTCTCTATCTGTCGTCCCCTTCAACCTACCCTCCCCCCCTCTTCTATCTGGTTTGTTTTCCCTCAAGTCCCTTAACATTCTGACTCAATACCTACTCCTTCCTTCATCTTGTCTAAATATATGTCCAAGGTTTTAAATCTTTTCCAACCCTCTCAGAGGCTGATACACGTATTATAATGTCCTCTCTCCCTACTTCTCAACAAATCCATTTTACAATAATAATCTATTTTTTTCATACCACTCTCTTATATCTGGTTTTTCACTTTTTAACCATTTTTTTGGGATCAGACCCTTTGCGGCATTCAGGAGTTTTGGGACCATTGATCTCATATATTGTTTCTTTGGGATTTTATGATCATGGAACAAGCAGGTCCATATGTTTTGTTCCATTCTCTCGCCAGTTATCTCCCTTATATTCTTTACTACTTCTTGCCAGTAGTCCTTTATTATTGGACACTCCCACCATATATGTGTCATCATTGCTCTCCGATTGCAGTTTCTCCAACACAAAGATGTTTTCTCTTGTTGATATCTATGAGTTCTCACTCTTGTCAAGTACCATCTTGCTAAGAATTTGTAATTCGTTTCAATGGTATTCATATCCCAGGCATTATTATATCCCATTTCTATCATCTTTTCCACTTTCTGATCTTCAAATTTTAAATCCAGTTCTCTTTCCCATTGTTCGATGTAATCGGGTTTTTCTTGTCCATCTAAGTCTGTCAATATTTCGTAGATTTTTGATATTCCATTTTTCAGTGGCGATCGGGTGAAACAGAGTTTTTCCAAGGGGCTTAATTTCTCTTCTTCTCTTAGTGGATGTGGTAACATATTTACTAAATGTCTTAGTTGACAAAAATTTCATTCACTTATCTTCCACCCCTTGATTTCTTCCAATTTTAATCGTGTTTTTATCCTACCTTTTGTGATAATATCTTTCAATTGTGGATTTCTTATTTCTTGTCTGGCAAATATCTCCTTCCCTGGTGTAAAGCAACGTGTTCCCGTGAGTGCTAGTAACGGTATACTTTTTTATTTCTTCCTTAACCTTGTTAATTAATGGAATATAATTTGCCGGGTAGATTTTTTCAACCGTTGATGTTAATTTAATTCCAAGGTATTTTAGTTCTTCTTTTACCCATGTAAATGGGAATTCTTTTTGGAGGGACAGGACTTCCATTTTCCCTAATCCAATATTTAGTATCTCTGTTTTTATCAGATTTATTTTAAAATTTGATAGTTCTCCATATTCTTTTACTTCTTTCATTATATTTGGCAGAGTCACATGTCATCCGCATATGCCACAATTTTGTGCTCTTTTTCTCCGACTTTCACTCCTCTCACGTCCTGATTGTTTCGGGGCGCCAAAAATGGTTCCAATGCCAATACATATAATAGTGGGGAAAGCGGACATCCTTGCCGTGTTCCATTCTGCATCTCAATCAAAAGTGAGAGTCTACCATTAACCTTTACCATTGCTGTTGGACCATTATATAAATTTGATATCCACTTCATCATTTTTGGTCCCAATCCCAAATGCCGCAGCGTGTCCATCATAAATCCCCAGTCTACCCTGTCAAATGCTTTCTCTGCATCTATTGACAGGAATAGAGGTGGGGATTCGCTTGGTTTACCCTTACGCAACATCAAGATTGTTTTTAGACTATTATCCCTTCCTTCTCTCCCCAGTACAAATCCAGTCTGGTCGGGATTTATCCAAAGTGGTATTAATTTTTTTAGTCTAGTAGCTAAAATTTTAGGTTAGAGTTTTGTATCAGCATTTAATAGAGCGATAGGTCTATAGCTTGAACAATTGGTTCTGTCTTTCCCTTCTTTAGGTATAATTGTAATGTAGGCTAATAATGATTCTCGTTTTACTTCTTCTTCATCTCCTATATTATTCAGGTATTCTTGCATCTTAGGGATCAGTTGTTCTTGAAATTCCTTATAATATTTAATCGTGAACCCATCTGGTCCTGGGCTTTTTCCTACAGGGGTTTCTTTTAGGGCCCGTTTAATCTCCTCTTGCGTTATTTTTTTTCCAGTTCTTTTAATTACTCAGGTTGTCTTTTTGGTAGATTTGCTTTTTTTAGATAGTCTTGTATCTTCTTTTTTCTTATTTCTTCTTCAAAGTGTGTCTCCTCTTTTTTTATCGTGTATAATGAGCTGAAGTATTTTTGAAAGGCTAATGCAATATCCGTTGTCTTGTTTACCACTTCTCCTTTCTCGTCTTTGATCTTTTCGATGTAATTTAGAGACTTCTTTTTTCTTATCATTTTTGCAAGATATTTTCCTGGTTAATTACCCAATTTAAATCTCTCCTGTAGTACTCTGTTATATTCCCTCCTCTCTTCTTGTTCCATCCATTCCTTTAATTGATCCTTTTTAGCATTATGCCGCGTACACACGGTCGGACTTTTCGTCTACAAAAGTCCGACAGCCTGTCCGACAGACTTCCGGCGGACTTTCAGCGGACTTGCAGCAGACTTTCTAACGAACGGACTTGCCTACACACGACCACACAAAAGTCCGACGGATTCGTACGTGATGACGTACACCGGACTAAAATAAGGAAGTTCATAGCCGGTAGCCAATAGCTGCCCTAGCATGGGTTTTTGTCCGTCGGACTAGCATACAGACGAGCGGACTTCGGGGTCCGTCGTACTTACGACGTAAAGATTTGAAGCATGCTTCAAATCTAAAGTCCGTCGGATTTTAGGCTAAAAAAGTCCGTTGAAAGTCCGGAGAAGCCCACACACGATCGGATTACCAGCCAGCTTTAGTCCGTCAGCGTCCGTTGGACTTTTGTAGACGAAAAGTCCGACCGTGTGTACGCGGCATTAGAGTCTGATATGTTTCCTTTTCTAATTGCTTTTTATGCCTTTGCTCCAGTTCATGTATTTCCTTTATAATTCTCGTCATATTTTTTCTTCTTTCCTTCTTTTTTCCTGTGCCGATAGATATTAATTTACCCCTGATAATGGCCTTATATGCCTCCCAGATAATTGCTTTTGATAGTTCTGGGGTATCGTTCTCCTGGAAATATTTTTTGATCTCTTCTGTTATAATTTTTTCTTTATCCCTGTCTTCTATTATATCTTCATTTATTCTCCATGGAGCTTTTTCAAAGGATTCTCCTTGCAATTTAATTTTCAACATTACTGGACTATGATCTGAAGCTGTTATTATTCTTATTTTTCTTTCTGTTATTTCTTCCAAGTTTCTATGTTCTACCATGATATAGTCCAGCCTGGAATATGTTCCATGTGTTCCATGTGCAGTTGAGTAAAAGGTATAAACGTTTGTACTTGGGTGTTGTATTTGCCATGGGTCAACTAATTGATATTGATATAGTTTTTTTTTAATTTCCTTAGTTGTCTTAATTCTCTGTCTATTGCAATGGAGGTACTATCTAATCTGTGATCCATGGGGAAATTAAAGTCTCCAGTCAGTATTAATTTACCTTGTTTAAATTCCATTAAATCTTTTAATATTTCCATCATATATTCTTTAGGGTTTGTATTGGGGCAGTATACGTTAGCAAGTGTATATTTTACACCCTGTATGGAACCTATAAGAAAGAGGAAGCGTCCTTCTGGGTCAACTTTTCTTTGTTCTATTATAAAACAAAGGTTTTTACCCATTCCAATAGCCACTCCTTTAGCCCTTCTTATTGGTGAATCTCTGTAGAACCATGTTGGGATATTTCTTGAGTAAATTTTGATATTTGAGTTATGGGTAATATGTGTCTCCTGTAGAAATATTATTTCAGCCTTACTTCTTTCCAATCCTCGAAGTATTATGCTTCTCTTCCCTGGGGAGTTTAATCCTCGGACATTATATAACAAAATTTTTACACTGTTCGTATTTTCCATTCCTTTTTAATCCCTGCGTGTCTTCCCAGGATCCCCGCATCCGATCTGGGCAGAGGGGGTCGACTTATGCAAACAAACCTCCTCCCTCCCTCACCCTTCCTCATCCCCTCCCTACCCCTCCTACCCTTCTCCCCCTGCCGCCCTTCCCCCACCCTGGTGTTGGTAATTTGACCTCATGGTCTCTAAAGCAGAGAGCCCTTTTGTTTTGTGGGGCGCACCCTTGCCCCCTCTACTCTCCTATGGCCGAGGTGGAAATCTATAAGGCGCACTGGGCCCTTCTTGCCTATACTAAGAAAGAGTGGCCCCCTGAAGACCGTAGGTCCCGGCCTCTCCTCCCCACCTCCAGCATTTTATCCTTTCCTTCTTTTTTTCTCTTTTTCCTTTCTCTTTTCATTCCCCCTTCCCCCGACACACCCCCCCATCCCCATCCCACTCCCCCCTCCCCCTCTTCAAGTAATAATGAATCTTATCATTGTAGATCTATAGCACTATTTTCTAAAGCCTAAGTTTCACTTAGCCTCAATTTATGACGCTATTTCGTGTACTCTGCTTCTTGAGATCAGTTGCCATTGTGTTTCTCTTGTGTCATTAGTTGCTCTTGTCTATTGCTTACATCTCTAAGTTTTCTGGTAGTGGAATTTCTAATTCATTACAAAAGTCTGGGATCTCTTCTATAAATCTTAGTCTAGCACTTCTTCCATTTTTCCTTGCGATCAGGCATGCAGGAAAACCCCAAATTTCTAAATTATTGTATTTCCTGCTCTTGGAGGATTTTCAATAAAGGTCTTAACGTCCTTCTTGTTCTTAACATTTCTTGAGATAGATCTTGAAACATTTGTATCTTATCTTCTGCATATTAAACCGATGGTTTTCTCTTCAGGTTCATCCAGATTTTATTTTTTTATTCCCAATTTTTAAATCGGAGGATTATATCTCTTGGTTTCTCCATTGGGAGCCCTTGGGGTATACTTATTCTGTGTACTCTTTCAATTTTTATTATGTTTGTTTCTTCTTTTCCTAAGATGGGGTTAAAAATCTTATTCAGTATTTCTATTACATTTTCTGCTTGTCTAGGCTCAGGGAGATCTTGGATTCTCAGATTTTTCCTTCGTTCTCTATTTTCTTGATCTTCTATTTTATAGGTTTGTTCCTGTTGTTCCTTTTTTAATACATTTATTTCACCCCTCAACTCTTTTATCATTTTTAAGTGGGAATCTACTTTAGTCTCCACTTCCTCCACTTTCGAGAGGATATGTCCCAAATCCTTATGTATTGTTGTCATCTCTGTCTTCAAGGAGTTTTCTAGGGCCGCAAACATTTTTTCCATATCAGATTTTGTTGGTAATTGGGGTGCATGTTGGCCCTTCCTCTGTCTTCGCCCTCCACTTCTAGGTCTTGTTCCATTCTGAATTCTGAGAGTAGACTGGTTTCAAATACTGTCTTATTTTGACCCTTTGTCAGGTCACCTGTATCCAGGTGACAGATGCACCCTGTTGGGGTCAGGAGTGCACCGCTATGATAATGGACCCTAAGGCTGACTGCTGTGGATGGGACTCGGGGTGGTTAATGAAGGCAGGTCCCCTGGAGCACCAACATGGATCCCACAGTGAGTTAGAGCATAGATTCCACAGAGCGCGGAGTCTAAGAGCCACCAGGTGTTCACCAGAGCCTCTAGAGGTGAGGATGGACTGGGCTGCAACTGGCTCCAGGTCGCGGCCCCCAGGGTCTCCCAGCTCACGCTCACAGTAGGCTACAGGAGAATGGAGAGGAAACAGCTGCCCAGGACAGCAAGGGATAGTAAGGAGGTAGCCAAATGTCAGGGCGACTAGCAGACAAGGATAACAGAGAACACGCCAAAAGTCAGGGTCACAGGCAAACAGGGATAGTCGAGAACGCACCAAAGGTCAGGGTCACAAGCAGACAGGGATAGTTGGGAACACGCCAAGATCAGTAACAGAGACAATCTTAGAGCACATGGCAAACAGGAAGCCAAACACACAATATTGCACGGCAAGGCAGGTTTGGAGAATACGGTGTTAAATAGTGATTCCTGTTGAGGCTAGGGTGGAGCCACACAGAGGGAAGATTACTTAAGCATGCAGGTGTGAGAGTACAAGCCTCAAAGCTGATACACAGACCAGGTAAGAGACAGACAGGTCATTTGGGATGAGCCAAACACCCCCCAGTTCGGTTCGCACCAGAACCCGCGAACGGACCGAAAATTTGCACGAACGTTAGAACCCTATTGACATCTATGGGACTCGAACGTTCGAAATAAAAAGTGCTAATTTTAAAGGCTAATTTGCATGGTATTGTCCTAAAAAGGGTTTGGGGACCAGGGACTGTATCAATGCAAAAAAAACTTTTAAAAACTGACGTTTTTTCAGGAGCAGTGATTTTAATGATGCTTAAAGTAAAAAAAAAGTGAAATATTCCTTTAAATATCATACCTAGGGGGTGTCTTTAGTATGCCAGTAAAGTGGCGCGTGTTTCCTGTGCTTAGAACAGTCCCTGCACAAAATGACATTTTTAAAGGAAAAAAAGTCATTTAAAACTGCTTGCGGCTTTAATGTTATGTCGGGTCCTGGCAATATGGATGAAAATCAGTGAGACAAATGGCATGGGTACCCTACAGTTCATTACCAGGATATTTGGGTCCTGTATGGATATTAAGGGGAACCCTGCACCCAAATTAAAAAAAGGAAAGGCGTGGGGCCCCCAGGCCCTTTATACTCTAAACAGCAGTATACAGGTGGTGCAAACAAGACAGGGACTGTAGGTTTGTTGTTAAGTAGAATCTGTTTGTAATTTTGAACTGGTACATTTTTAAAGTGTAGCTCCAGCCAAAAAATCTGTTTTTAAGCTTTTTGGAAAACATAGAGAAGGGTTATCACCCCTGTAACATTTGTTTTGCTGTCTGTGCTCCTCTTCAGAAGATTTCACCTCACTTTTTGTCCCAATGACAAATGTTTTTTTAAAAATTTGGGGTTTTTAGTGAAACAAGGATTGGTGATAAAGCATCAGTGGAAAGGAGAAAAGTTTTTTCCCATATTAACTCTTACAGGAGACAATTTCCCTTCCTATGGGGTAGATTTCATCCCACTTCCTGTTGTCTCCTTCCGTTTGCAAGTAGGAGTCATTTGTAAGTTGGATGTTTGAAAGTAGGGGCCTGCCGTATATACTCAGCAGAAATTTGGGGCTTAGGTGTTGTTGTGGCCTCAACACTGTAAGCCCTCACAGGGCCCTGCTGTGAAATATTAGATCAAGAATTGTAATTACATGCCCCTGTTGATCAGGGCCAGAAAAATTGGGCCTTTGGTGATAGTGCTGGTGCTGGTGCCACAACACTGTAAGTCCTCACAGTTACTCTTAGTGGACACTGGAACGGGCCCTGCTGTGAAATATTTGATCAAGAATTGTAATTACATGCCCCTGTTGAACAGGGGCTGAAAAATTGGGCCTTTTGTGGTGGTGGTGGTGTTGGTGCCACAACACTGTAAATCCTCACAGTTAATCTTGGTGGGCGCAGAAACGGGCCCTGCTGTGAAATATTAGATCAAGAATTCTAATTACATGTCCCTGTTGAACAGGGGCTGAAAAATTGGGCCTTAGTCACTGGTGCTGGTGCCACAACACTGCAACCCCTCACAGATACTCTAGTTGGAACACAGGAACGAGCCCCACTCCAAAGTATTGCATCAAAAATTGTAATTACACGCCCCTGTTAAACAGGGGCTGAAAAATTGGGCCTTAGGCACTGGTGCTGGTGCCACAACACTGCAACTCCTCACAGATACTCTAGTTGGAACGCAGGAATGAGCCCTGCTGCAAAGTATTGCATCAAAAATTGTAATTACACACCCCTGTTAAACAGGGGCTGAAAAATTGGGCCTTAGGCACTGGTGCTGGTGCCACAACACTGCAATCCCTCACAGATACTCTAGTTGGAACGCAGGAACGAGCCCTGCTGCAAAGTATTGCATCAAAAATGTTTATTACACGCCCCTGTTAAACAGGGGCTGAAAAATTGTGCCTTAGTCACTGGTGCCACAACACTGCAACCCCTCACAGAAACTCTAGTTGGAGCGCAGGAACTAGCCCTGCTGCAAAGAATTGCATCAAAAATTGTAATTACATGCCCTTGTTAAACAGGGGCTTAAAAATTGGGCCTTAGGCACTGGTGGCGGTGCCCAGAACCAAAAATGTTCTTACAAGCTATCAGCATGATCATTGAGGAAGAAGAGGATAAATACTCAGCTTAACAGGATAGTCACTCAGCATCAGCATAGGCAGTCTTTGAAGGGATCTGACATTTCAAAAAAAAATTATTCGGTTACATCAGCATCAGGTGCTTGGTAGCTGCTGGTGATCCAAGACTGATTCATTTTTATGAAGGTCAGTCGATCGACCGAGTCGGTGGACAGGCACACCCTGTGATCGGTTACAAAGCCTCCAGCAGCACTGAATGTGCGTTCCAAAAGAACGCTGGATGCAGGACAGGCCAGTAGCTCAATTGCATACAGTGCAAGCTCTGGCCAGTGATCCATCCTCAAGACCCAGTAACCCAGAGGATTTTCGGTGGGAATAGTGTCCAAGTCAGATCTTGCCCCTAGATATTCCTGCACCATGTAAAACAGATGCTGGCGAAGGTTGCTGGAACCGATCATACCTTGGGGCTGTGGACTAAAAAATTGTCTGAACGCATTGGTCAGACGGCCACTTTCTCCACCGCTCCTTCTTTGACTGACCGAAGCCTCAGCAACACGTTGTCCAGAAACAGGAGTTTGTAACTTCCCAGTCTCTGGGAACGCATTGCACAGACCTTTCTGCAAGGCCTCCCGAAGATGATCCTCATCCTCTGCTCCCTCTGCGATGGCAAAATAAGGTCCGCAACCTTACCCTTGTAACGTGGATCAAGGATGGTTGCCAGCCAGTATTGGTCCTTCTCCTTGATACCACGAATACAAGGATCCTTCCGCAGGCTTTGCAGGATCAGGGAGGCCATACAGCGTAGGTTTGCTGAGGCATTCGGTCCTGAGTTCTCTGGGTCACTAAGGACGACATGATCTGCAGCCACCTCCTCCCAGCCACGTACAAGTCCATGTGTTTCTTGGGACTGATCCCTTAAAGACTGCTGCTGATGCTGAGTGCCAGGCTCCACCTCCATACTGACACAATCCTCCTCCTGTTCCTCCTCCTCCTCCTCCTCGTCCTCTTCCTGTGTGATTGGCGGGCACACAGGAACACTGTCTGGATAAAGGGGGCCTTGAGAGCTAAGGAAGTCCTCCTCTTCCTGCCTCTGTTTTGCCTCTGTCCATTATTCCACGCACCGTGTGCTCCAACAAGTGGACAAGGAGGACAGTGTCACTGATGCATGCACTGTCACTGCTCACCATCCTTGTGGCCTCCTCAAATGGTGACAGGACAGTGAATTCTCCCTGATCATGGCCCACTGGCGTGGGGAAAAAAACAAGCTCCCCGACCCTGTCCTGGTGCCATAGTCACACAGGTACTCATTGATGGCCCTCTGCTGCATGTGCAGCCGCTGCGGCATGGCAAGCGTTGAGTTTCACCTGGTGGGCATGTCACAGATTAGGCGGTTCTTGGGCAGGTTAAACTCCTTTTGGAGGTCTGCCAGCCGAGCACTGGCATTATATGACCGTCGGAAATGCACACAGACTTTTCTGGCCTGCCTCAGGACATCCTGTAAGCCCGGGTACCTGCCCAAGAACCGCTGCCCCACCAAGTTAAGGATGAGAGCTAAACAGGGCACATGGGTCAGTTGTCCCTGTCGGAGGGCGGAGAGGAGGTTGGTGCCATTGTTGCAAACCACCATTCCTGCCCTAAGTTGGCGTGGCGTCAACCACCTCTGAACCTGCCCCTGCAGAGCTGACAGAACCTCTGCCCCAGTGTGGCTTCTGTCCCCCAAGCACACCAGCTCAAGCACCGCATGGCATCTTTTAGCCTGCGTACTTGCGTAGCCCCTTGAATGCCTACGGAGCACCGCTGGTTACGAGGACAAAGCACAGGAAGAGGCCATGGAGGAAGAAGAGGAGGGGGAGGAGGAGAGAGGTGTGTCACAATCATTAGTAGTGGCATTTTGGAGGCGTGGTGGCGGAACAACCTCCAACATTACTGCACCTTGTCCTGCATCCTTCCCAGCTGCCAGCAGAGTGACCCAATGCGCCGTGAAACTTAGGTAACATCCCTGTCCATGCCTGCTGGACCATGAGTCAGCAGTAATATGCACCTTACCACTGACCACCCTGTCCAGCTAGGCCAAGACATTGCCTTCCACATGCCGGTAGAGAGCCGGAATCGCCTTCCATGAGAAAAAGTGGCGTTTGGGTACTTGCCATTGAGGAACAGCACATTCCACAAACTCACGGAAGGGGGCAGAGTCTACCAACTGAAAAGGTAGCAGTTGAAGTGCTAGCAATTTTGCCATTCAACCGCTGGTCATGTGGATGGCTGGGAGCGAACTTCTTTCAGTGGTGCAGCAGCTGGGGCAGGGAAATTTGCCTGGTACAATCTGACGTCGGTGTACTGAAAGCAGATTGCCCACAAGTACTTGGCTGTGACACACCTAATTCTACACCTTCATTCCTCTCAGTGCAGGTCTCAGAGAGGACTGAAGGTATAGTGGGGTTGGAGATCTCAGCTGATGAGGAGCAAGGAGAGGTCCTCTTTGTTCTTTGGTGTGGGTCTTTTAGATATGCTTTCCAACGAACTGCATGGCAGGTCAACATATGTCTGGTCAAGCATGTGGTGCCCAAGCGGGAGATGTTTTGGCCACGCGAGATACGCTTGAGACATATGTTGCAAATAGCGGCGGTGCGATCTGATGCACCCCTCTCAAAAAAGGCCCACACCAAAGAACTTTTGGAATAACGCGCAGAGACAGCAGCGCCCTGCACATGCGGAGCTTTGCGGTGTGATGCAGTCAGTGTGCTGCCCTTAGGCTGGCCCCTGGAGGGCATCCTGCCTTGTTGGTGATGTGCCACCTCCTCCTCCTCCTCCTCCTCTCTCCTATCAGGCACCCACGTTGAGTCAGTGACCTCATCATCCCCTCCCTCCTCATCACTGGAGCAAACCTGGCAGTATGCTGCAGCAGGGGGAGCATGACTGCCAGATTGCTGTCCTTCTTGGGCACCCCCTCTATCCGTGATCACATTACTGCCTTCATCTAGCTCAGTATCATCATCAGAGCCTTCTAAACGCTGGGCATCCTCCTGGAGCATGTACTCAACACTGTGGTCAAACAGTTTGAGGGACTCCTCAGGAGGATATGTTGGGGCTAGGGAAGGAGTCACTAATGCCATTGAGCCGAGGGAAGAGGCCGCGTTGGCAGCTGCTTTGCCAGACAAAGTACCCTGAGCATTGGTGAGGGAGGATGAGGAGGATGAGGACGGCTTGGTCATCCACTCGACCAAGTCTTCCGCATGTTGCGGCTCAACATGGCCAGCTGCCGAAAAAAAGGCCAAGTGTGTCCCACGGTCACGTGCTGATGAGGATGCACCGTCTCCACGACCAGCACTGTTGCCTCTAGACACAGAGCCTGCTTGCCCTCTTTTATTGGCTTGTGACTGTCTGCCTCTCCTTGTTGGCCTTCCTGTAGCTGCACTAAGCTGGGATATATATATATATATATATACTGATACTGCAGCTAGCAAAATCAGCTGCCTGCCTACAGTATGAGAACACCACCAACCTTCTACAGGTAGCTTTAGCTGAACACTGTGCAGAGGTCGCACTACACTAACGTGTAAATAATTTAGCTGCCTGCAGTAGTGATAGGATCAGGAAAACACCACCAACCTTCTACAGGTAGCTTTAGCTGAACACTGTGCAGAGGTCGCACTACACTAACGTGTAAATACTTTAGCTGCCTGCGGTAGTGATAGGATCAGGGAAACACCACCAACCTTCTACAGGTAGCTTTAGCTGAACACTGTGCAAAGGTCGCACTACACTAACTTGTAGCTTTAGCTGAACACTTTGCAGAGGTCACACTACACTAACTTGTAGCTTTAGCTGAACACTTTGCAGAGGTCACACTACACTAACTTGTAGCTTTAGCTGAACACTGTTCAGAGGACGCACTACACTAACTTGTAGCTTTAGCTGAACACTGTGCAGAGGTCGCACTACACTAACTTGTAGCTTTAGCTGAACACTGTAAGGAGGACGCAATACACTAACTTGTAGCTTTAGCTGAACACTGTTCAGAGGACACACTACACTAACTTGTAGCTTTAGCTGAACACTGTGCAGAGGTCGCACTACAGTAACTTGTAGTTTTAGCTGAACACTGTTCAGAGCACGCACTACACTAGCTTGTAGCTTTAGCTGAACACTGTGCAGAGGTCACACTAAAATAACTTGTAGCTTTAGCTGAACACTGTGAGGAGGACGCACTACACTAACTTGTAGCTTTAGCTAAACACTGTGAGGAGGATGCACTACACTAACTTGTAGCTTTAGATGAACACTGTGAGGAGGACGCACTACACTAACTTGTAGCTTTAGCTGAACACTGTGCAGAGGTCGCACTACACTAACTTGTAGTTTTAGCTGAACACTGTGCAGAGGTCACACTAAACTAACCTGTAGCTTTAGCTGAACACTGTGAGGAGGACGCACTACACTAACTTGTAGCTTTAGCTGAACACTGTGCAGAGGTCACACTAAACTAACCTGTAGCTTTAGCTGAACACTGTGAGGAGGACGCACTACACTAACTTGTAGCTTTAGCTGAACACTGTGCAGAGGTCACACTAAACTAACTTGTAGCTTTAGCTGAACACTGTGAGGAGGACGCACTACACTAACTGTAAATAGTCTAGCTGCCTGACTGTGTTACTGATAAGATCAAAAGAACACCAGCAATTTTCTTCAGGTAGCTGTAAATACTGTAACAAGGCAAGCCTGCCTGTCAGTAGGAAGATAACAGGAACGGATCTAGCTAAACTGAATACAGTGTATATATATATATATATATATATATATATATATATATATATATATATATATATACAACACCTGGGATGCATATATATACACAATACACTGTAAGTGCAGCTAACTGACTGAAAGTCCTGCCTAATCTATCTAACTCAAATGAAATGACACTGTCTCTCTCTCTCTCTATCTCTCAGCATGCCGGAACACACTACACAGGGCCGTGGTGCAGGCGGCCTTATATAGTGTGGGGCGTGTTCTAAACCCCCTGAGCCATAATTGGCCAAAGCCACCCTGGCTTTGGCCAATTACAGCTCTCTCTACTGACGGCGCTATGATTGGCCAAGCATGCGGGTCATAGTGCATGTTTGGCCAATCATCAGCCAGCAATGCACTGCGATGGCGCAGTGAATTATGGGTCTTGACTCGCCGCACAAATTTGGCGCGAACGGCCCATATCATTCGCAATTCAATGAACAGACAATGTTCGAGTCAAACATGGGTTCGACTCGAACACGAAGCTCATCCCTACAGGTCATGAATGTATTACTGCAAGGTCATGACAGTACCCCCCTCTTATGAGGCCTCCCCCTCCCCCGCTTTGTACCAGGCTTGGAGGGGAACTTCAAATGGAACTTCCTCAGAAGATGAGGTGCGAAGACTGCAGATGCAGAAATCCAAGATCTCTCCTCAGGACCGAAACCTTTCCAATCCACGAGATATTGAAGGACACCTTTATAGAAGCGAGAATCCAAAATTTGACTAACCTCATACTCCTGATCATCTTCAGAGACTGGAGCCAAGGTAGGGAGAGGTCGAGAGAACTTATTGAAAACTAAAGGTTTCAGAAGGGATACATGAAAGGAGTTTGAGATCCTGAGGCCTTTAGGGATCTGGAGTTTAAAACAAACAGGATTCAGCTTAGAAATTATATTGTAAGGACCAATGAATCTCGGGGCAAACTTGAGAGAAGGAACCTGGAGTCTGATGTTCCTGGTAGAAAGCTAGACTTTGTCTCCTGGCTGTAGAGAAGGTGGCTTACGCCTGTGACGGTCAGCAAAACTTTTGAACTTGTTGGCAGCTTTCTGGAGGGTATCATGAACGTCAACCCACAAGGAATTGAATGATTCCTGAACAGTAGCCAATGCTGGGATGTCAGAAGAACAGGTCAAAGGAAGAGGGAGCTGAGGATGTCTTCCATAAACAGTAACAAAGGGCGTCTTCTGAGAACTGACATTGATATGATTGTTGTGGGAGTACTCTGCCCACGGGAGTAATGATGCCCAATCTTCATGATGAGCCAAGACCAAGGTACGGAGAAAGACCTCCAACTCCTGATTAACCCTTTAAGTCTGGCCATTGGATTGGGGATGGTAAGAAGAGGTAAAATCCAAGGTAATTTTGAGGGATTTGCAAAAGGCTCTCCAAAAGCGAGAAGTAAACTGAACACCCCTGTCCAAAATGACATGGGAAAGGACACCATGAAGACGGAAAATCTCTTGTACGAAAATGGGAACCAAGGCAGGAGCAGAAGGGAGACCAGGAAGAGGAACAAAATGGGCCATCTTGGAGAATTGATCAATTACCACCCAAATGACCGTATTCTTCTCAGAAGGTGGAAGATCGGTGATGAAGTCCATGGCTATGTGAGACCAGGGCTCCTTGGGAATGGGCGAGGGCATGAGAAGACCAGCAGGAGCCTGCATGGAGGACTTAGACTGGGCACAGACATGACAAGCCTTAACATAGTCTTTGACATCTGAACGGAGAGTAGGCCACCAGTAATGGCGACTGATAAGGAGGAAGGATTGAAGAAACCCAGCATGACCTGCCACCTTGGAGTCATGTCCCCAATGAAGGATCTTAGCCCTTAGCTCAGTGGGGACGAAGGTCCTGCCAAGAGGAATTTTTGACTTCAGGGTGGTAGAATGGGCAAGGATGCATGAAGTAGGGATAATCGGCTCAGGTTCAATGGTAGGCTCCTCATCCTGAATGTCAAAAGATCTAGAGAGTGCATCAGCCCGACTGTTGCAGGAACCAGGTTTGAATGTAATGGTGAAGTTAAAAGGGGAAAAGAAGAGATTCCACCTGACTTGTCTGGGATTCAATCGTTTGGCATTCTGTAAGTACTGCAGATTTTTATGGTCAGTGAAAATTGTTATGGAATGTGGGGAACCCTCCAAGAGATGATGCCACTCCTCCAACGCCAATTTAATCGCAAGAAGTTCTCGATCACCAATAGCGTAATTCTTCTCCGCCTGAGAAAATTTTCTGGAAAAAAACGCACATGGTAGACGTTTTTCCCAAAGGACTGAAGAAGCACAGCTCCCACCCCAGTTGAGGAAGCGTCCACTTCAATAAAAAATGGATCCCCAGGTCAGGTCGCCTTAACAAAGGTCCAGAAATGAAGGCCTGTTTCAAATCATGAAAGGCAGAGACAGCTTTGAGGGACCACTCCTTGGCATTAGCACCCTTCTTGGTCAAGGCAATAATTGGCACAGCAATAGAGGAGTAATTCTTAATGAACTGCCTGTAATAATTAGTGAACCCAAGAAAGCGCTGCGTGGCCTTGAGGCCGGCAGGAAGAGGCCAGTTGGTAATGGCCGAGACCTTCCCAGGATCCATACGAAGACCGAAGTTAGAGACGAAGCATCCCAGAAACAGGACTTCAGAACATTCAAAAGAACATTTCTCCAGCTTGGCGTACAGATTATTTTCTCGAAGGCGCTGAAGTACAATCTGTACATGGTCTCTGTGAACCGACAGACTATCCGAAAAGATGAGATTGTCATCCAGGTAGATGACAACAAATTGGTAAAGCAGATCCCTGAAGATTTCATTAACAAAGTTTTGGAACACCGCTGGGGCGTTACACAAACCAAAGGGCATGACCAAGTACTCGTAATGCCCATCTCTAGTGTTAAATGCAGTTTTCCATTCATCCTCTTCCCGTATTCGGATCAAATTGTATGCACCCCTGAGATCCAACTTGATAAAAATGGAGGCACCTTTCAACCTGTCAAATAGTTCCGATATTAGTGGTAGGGGGCATCGATTTTTGATTGTTACTGCGTTTAGGCCTCAGTAGTCAATGCAGGGTCTTAGGGTACCATCCTTTTTGGCAACAAAAAAGAACCCTGCTCCTGCAGGCGATGAGGATTTCCAGATGAATCCTTTTTCTAGATTTTCTGCAACATACTCAGACATGGCCTGGGTCTCTGGGATGGACAGAGGGTAGGTACGACCCCTGGGTAGAGCTGCTCCGGGAACAAGGTCAATGGCACAGTCAAAGGACCTGTGAGGAGGAAGCACCTCAGCTGACTTTTTACAGAACACATCCCGGAAATCGCTATATGCAGCGGGAAGGGCAGAGGATACTGAGGTGGTAGCCATGGGAAGTCTCCCCTTAGGGGCAACCTTGAGTAGGCAGGAAGAGAAACAGGAGGGACCCCAAGCCAGGATCTGCCCAGAAGTCCTTTTCTCCTTCTTCTCCTTTGCGTCTGTCTGTCGGCCCTTTATACCCGGTTGTCTTTCTCCCTCCCCATTTCCTTGTGATAAATATCTGTTCATGGGGCCAGGGCTAGGGCCTATACTAGCCCAGGGTGATTTAGGTACCACTCCGGCGCTTTTTGTCGTTTTACCCCTCATCACAAAAAAAACAAAAAAACCCCAGCCACCTCTCAACGTATGTCTAAAGTTATATCCCCAGGGTCTATTTTCTCTTCTCCTTGTACATGTAACTTCAAGAGGCCACCAATAGGAAAAAAAACCTTTTCCAGTTAATCGTCTCTAAATCCTTCCAATCCCGGATCGATCGTTAATCATTTCATATTCATCAGACAGTCTCTGATCGTTTTCTTTGGAATACTCTCTTGCTGGTAACAGTTCTTTAAGCAAAAATATCACAGTATATCACAGCATACCAGGACACATCTTTAGCATACATGTATGTGTATTGATATGTGTACATCTATATTCCATCCTTTTCTACCATCTGGTTTTCTTTTGATGTATTACTTTGATACACAAGCTTTTTCTTTTCTCTCTTTTTCTTCCTCCTCTCTTCCCTCCTTCTCCTCCTCCTTTTTTCTCAGTATTTCGTCTATGGACTCTTTCCTTTAGTATCGCAATATCCCAGACTCTTCTACTTTATAATTTCTCTTTTCTTCTCTCTTCCTTCCCTCTCCTCTTCCTCCTCTCTCCCAGATTTCTCTTCCACTTTCTTTCTTCCTTTCCTTCCTTCCCTCTACTACAGGCACTTTTTAACTCATTTATTATTATTTAATTATTTGTTTCTTTATTCTTCCTCACACCCTTTTCCACCATTACTTTTTCTTTTCTTTTTTATCAGAAAGAAACAAGGAGAAAAAAAATACACTTATCTGTGTAGAGGAGGTTCAGGGAGGTATAGGAGAGCGCATCCATCAACAAATGCTGTCTTCGATCTCACCGCCTCCGTCCATGCGCTCGCTCGGGTCACCTCGGCTCCTCCTGGAGCTACTTGTTGTCCTCCCTCACTTCCCATCAGCTCCCCCGGCAGCCGAACACTGAGCAAGGTTTGCCACAAGCAGCACGGAGCCCAGCACAGCTCCTCAGCACCGCAGCTGACAGCCAAAAGGAAGGATGGCTAGAAGCTCAAAGCACTTTCTTCCTCCATGCTGGTAGGGAAAGAGATCCTTGTCTCCGTCGCTCTCAGCAGAGTGGTGGGAGATGTCCATATGGGGGGTGCAGGGATGCCAAGACAGCGGGGAGGGTGGGGGGACAAGCGGGGGGGCAGGACCACTAGCAATCGTTCATCCCGGAGGCAGGGGGAGAGATCCTGGACTCCTCATGGCGCGCAGCCTTCCAGCGCCGTCCTGGAACTGACTTAATCTGCGTTCGTCCACTGTGGCCTTCCAGTTCTCTACTCCCAGAATATGGACTGCCGATAGAATCAGCACATGTCCCTCTGCCCAGGCTAGTATGTGGTTCACCTCCTTCTGAACGACTCCTGGTATGGCCTTGGTGGTTGATTTAGGCCACTGCAGTGGCATTGTCAGACTGAACCCTGATAGGGAAGTCCTGAAGCTCCACCGTCAAGGACCATAGGGCCAGACGTACTGCCCGTATGGAGAGACTGGCATCTGTGGTCAGTACTCTCCAAGTTACCGGGAGGAAGGATCTTCCCTTACGCAGGTTCTAATCCTGCAACCACCAGTTTAGGCTCAAGCATGCCCAAGGAGATAAGAACATTGGATAATCCAGGACTTGTCGTCTCCTGTTCCAAGTCAACAAGATGTCTTGTTGTATAGGCCTGGAATGGAACTGGGCATAGGGCACTGCCTCAAAGGTGGACACCATCCTTCCTAGAAGACTCATACAGAGCCGAATGGAGGGTTGTCTGGTGCCCTTTATCTGACATACCTGATCCTTCAGGGCACAGATCCTTACGGGTGGCAAAAATACCCTTGCTTGGACCATATCTAGGATAAGACCTAAATACTTCAGACTTTGAGCTGGTCTCAAGGCTGACTTTTTGGTATTTATGACCCAGCCTAAGCATTCCAAATACCGCACTGTGCAGGTTATGCTCTGTTCTAGAGCTTGTAGTGAATGATCTCTGAGCAGGAGGTTGTCCAGATACCCAAGCACCAAGATCCCTAGGGTCTTTTAAATACCCAGTACTGGTGCTAGGACCTTTGTGAACACCCAGGGAGCCCGAAGGGTAGAGCCACAAACTGAAAATGACGTTCCTCTACTGCAAATCGCAGAAACCTCTGATGAGGCTGACAGATAGGTACGTGTAAATACACATCCTTTATATCGATGGAGGCTAGAAAGTCTCCCATCTGGAGCGAGGCTACAACTGAGCGGAAAGACTCCATCCAAAAGGACTGGATTAGTATATACTATTTCAGAGATCTTAGATCCAAAATGGGCCTTGTGCCCCTGTTTGGTTTCTGAACCGTAAACAGGTTTAAATAAAACCCTGCACCTTTTTCGGATACAGGAACCTGTACAATCACTCCTTGATGCACTAAATGATATAGTGCCTGAAACAGTAAGTTTCTTTTTGGAAGATCCGAGGGAACGCTTGATTTTAGGAACCCCCCGTAAGCTTGTAACCTCGGGATATAGTCGAGGTGACCCACTCATCATAAAACAATTGTTCTCTAAATGTCCGCAAAGTGCAGCAGCCTTCCCCCCACCCAATAGAGTGGGGGTGTCCCCTCAAAAGGAGAGCTTGGTGCCGGGTTTAGAAGAGCTTTAAACACAGGGCTTTTTCTGGCCCTTGCCCTGTGGCTTGCCCCTGGCTCTAGCGCCCGGTTGGCAGCAAAACCGCCATGGCGCTGAGACACCTGAGGAAGCAGTCCCTGAGGTTTTAAGTGGGGGACATCCGGTGCTTCTCTTCACCGGAAGTAGAGAACTCTTCCCACCAGAAATCTTTTGGATACATTTGTCCAAATCATCACCAAACGTTCCCCATGAAAGGGGAAACCTGCCAATAACTTCTTACAAGGAAGCTCAGCTAACCAGTTCTTAAGCCACAAAAGTCTGCGCATATGTACAGACAAGAGAGCCAAACGAGAAACCTGCTGTATTGAATCCTTTAAGGCATCAACTGCAAAACACAGCGCTCGAGGAATATCTGTCTTCTTTTCAGCAAGATCATCCTCCTGGTCAGGACTGTAAGGCCATCTGACCTGATTCTTTATGGACTGGCAGAAAGGTGAAAGGAAGTCTTTAATAATGACTCCACTTTCTTGTCAATGGGGTCTTTCAAGCCCTGTGCATTACCCACTGGACAAGTTAAGTTCTTGTTTAAGGAAGAGACTGCTGCATCTACGGCTGGCATGCTCCACTTCTTCATGAACTTTTCATCCATGGGATATAAAATGGAAAACCTCTTAGGAGGAACAAAAATCCTGTCAGGATGTTCCCAATCAGCATACACCACCTGTTCCAACAGTGGGTGTAAGGGAAAAGCCTGAAGAGGCCTCAGGGACCCCAAAGAGGACCAGGGGGCTCAGTAACCCCTGCAAGAGGCTTTTAGCTCTTCCCCATCCTCAACCCATTCCTGCTCCAAACTAGCAGGCTCAGGGGAGGGGGATCTGTCATGCTTCTTGCCACCCTGCAGGATGGAGGCAATCATGCCAGCAATCCTGTGATCTAACCTTGCTAGGGCCCAGGACAGTTCATCCTTGGTGATAAAGCAGCGTTGACTGTAGGCACCATACCAGTCCCGTTTACACATTGCTTTTGCTTTGTTTCCCATTTTATTTAGTGACAGGGACTTTGATTGGCATTCAGAGTGCTTTAAAAAAGTATGTCTGAAGCCCAGGGCCTACCCAAGACATTGTGCTGCCTGGGCCCAAGAATGAAATGAAAAATCACGCCCACCAAAAGGCCCCTACAATCATTATTTTATATCATGATAACTTAAATAAAATTTATCAGAAAATCAGATTAAAAATGCCATAAATCTATTCCCTATTTTGTAGACGCTATAACTTTTATGCAAACCAATCAATATACGCTTATTGCAATTTTTTTAACCAAAAATAAGTAGCAGAAGACATATTGGCCTAAACTGATGAAGACATTTCTTTATAGCCAATATTTATAGGAGGGGTTTCCACCATCCCCGCTGTTTCATTTTATAGAGTATGTCTTATTTTCAGTTTGATTTGTATTATATGTGAAGTTGCGTATCAGAGACCGGTATTGTCGTAATATTGTAGCCTATTAAGATTTCCATATATTAGAGGATTCCACCATTATTGTTAAGTTATTGATCAGTAAGTTAGTGCTGCACTTTTTTTTTGTGTGGTGTGGGAACACATAACAGTGCTTAGAGGCAGGCCTTTTACTGACACTTTTTTTACCTCCAGTAGTTTATTTTAAATAGTAGTGTGGTGATTACCTATTATACTAAAGATTGGCATGAGGCATTAACAAACATCAACAAGTTTCAGTTGTGCCCCACCAGGCTGGCCCCCCATGGACAATGTGCCTGGCTGCTGAGTTCATCACCCAATCCCTGCACTCAGTGCACTGATTGGCACTGATAGGTGGCACTGATAGGCTGCACTGATTGGCACTAATATGTAGCACTGATCGGCACTAATAGGCAGCACTGATTGACACTAATAGGCAGCACTGATTGGCAGCATTTAGTGGCACTGATTGTGATAGTCAGCACTGATGGGTGCTGATAGGGGGCACTCATGGACATTGATTGGCAGTACTGATAGGTGGCACTAATAAATGGCATCGATGGGCACTGGAAGCACTGGCACTGATTGGCATTGGTAGGTGGCACTGATTGGAAACACTGATTGGCACTGGCAGGTGGCACTGACAGGTGGCACTGATTGGTGGAACTGATTGGCACTGACAGAGGAGAGGGAGTTTCACACTGAGCCGATATTGGCACTTAGTGAACCTGTGTGTGACACTGCCATGTAATGTAACTGCATGCAGAGAGAGACCAACTGTCAAAATTCAGCGGTGATGTTCGGGGGTGGGCGGGACCCAGCAGCTATCAAACACGAGCCAATGATTGGCCTGCCTAAGAAAGGCCTGTCCAGACCCCATCAAATTTGCTGGCGTTTGATAGCTGCTGGGTCCTGTCCACCCCCAACATCAACACTCAATTCTGACAGCTGGTCTCTCTCTGCATTCAGTTACATTACATGACAGTGTCACACACTGAACGGCTCTGTCAAGCATCAATATTGGCTCAGTGTGATACTGTCTCACAGGCAGCATGAACTGCATACTCATTGGATGCAACATTTCACATCAGCCCAGGCAGATCTTGGGAGACAGCTGGCACGGGTGACCATATGGGTACAACTTGTCACTGCCGCCCCTCTTAAAATGCTGCCTGGGACCATGGGCCCACTGGGTCCCATGGTAGGGCCAGCCCTGCCGAAGCCACATTTTGAAGCTTGTGTAAACAAGCCCTTACACATCACACAGAGCTCTAAAAGACCCCCATAGCCTCCATTAGCTTCCCAATGGTGTTCCTCAAGTGGTTTCAATTACTACAGAGGATTGTGGTGCAGATGATTAGGCTAATGCACACGGAGGGAGGTATATCAGCATAATATTACAAAACTTTGCAAAACATCAGATGTTGAAGCAGGAGGTATCTTCATAAATCTCTTGATGCTTCTAAATTGACAAGAAAAACAAGCAGACCCTATGAGTGACCCTATCCAAACTAGAATATACTGAACCCTTAATGTCTAGTGGCATACCTACTGTGAGCACAACAAGAGTGTTTACTCGGAAGGCTCTGTACTGTCATACCCATGGCAAAACATTAGGAACTGCATAAGCCTCTACATGTTATTTATGGGTACACTGAGCTTCTTCATGCTAAGAAACATACATTTTGGCAACCAAGAAGCATAATTATGAGAACATCACAGACACAGTATAATGTTATTAGCATACTGTGCCAGCTTTGATGTCATCCCTGCATCCAAACTCATTGGAGAAAAAGTAAGCTTCTCTCTCTCTCTATTCAGTAACTGCAGTGACTTGATCTTAACATCTCCTAGGATCTACAACACAACTGATGAAGAAATCCCTCTAGAGGCAAAACACCTGGCGTTCAGCACAAGTGATTAATTTTATGTGTTTAGGTTGCAAATAACAGCTCGGAAAAGGATGATGGATTGCATGGAACACAGTGGCCGATGGGACATAGCCCATGAATGTGTTGCATATCATCAGCTCCTTTGATCACTGGCAGATAAGTTCACAGATAATCTGCACATCTGTCTAAATAATATGTCTGAGTGTAACTGTGCACCTTGATTAACAGAGGCACTGCTCAGTATCCTCCAGTGAAATCTCATACAGGAAAGTACATGTTATCAGTTTCAGTGAAATAACTAATCAGGTATGTCACATGTCAAATGTAATTACATAACACAGAACTAGGAAATGAAAAATGGATAATAGTTGCCATTTTAAATGTATCTTTTTTTACATAGAAACTCACTGTATGGTATTTGCACAAACCTTCTGCTTTCTGCTCATATAGTCCAGCGTTGATCATGTCATTGACAAATCATATAAGTTTTCTGCATTAGTAGTAAAGTAAACTACATTTCTTTGCAGACCTTGTAATTTCCTGTAATGACAGATTTAGTGGTTTGTCCCATCTTCTCTGTCATCACAATATTAACTTTCACAGCTGGTCACTTGTTTGTTAATAGGAAGCATCAAAGGCTTATTCATTCAGAAGTCTGGAAGATAAAAGTAACACACGATCACACAGATTCTTTAAAAATACATATCAGCTATTTCCCAAAACTGGTGGTCGGAGGATTACATTGCTTAACATTGTAAAGCTGCAAGACCTGACAAACTGTTGGAGATTGTTGCAATGACCAGGTAAATGTTAAATAAAATGCTTCCCGGTTTTTCTCCCTTATATAGTAGACAATCTGAGATTATTTCTGTGGATAAACTGAGGTTTGTGAATTTAGTGTGAGCATCAGCCATGTATTTCTGATACCAGTTTATTCACAGATCATGCTGGTTTTGTCCTTTCACACTATCTATAACATTAGGATCTTGCAGGGGCAAGAGCTGAAATGACCTCTTCCCAAGTACACATCTGCAGATCTAGTTAACACCATCTTTAATTGCAGCAAGCAATATCTGACATACACTTTTCATTAAAAAAAAATCATGTCCCATAAAGATTTATAGTGTAAAACACGTTTAAAGCTGAACCCTGGGAAAACATCCAAATACACGATTGAATATATGCATGGAAACTATTTTATGTGCAAAATGATTTTTTTCTGCTCACCCACTTCTGAGATTTACTCAGCCCTGCCACATGGCACAATCCCACTTGACAGGGCAGGACGCCTGATTTTATCTGTTGCAGTTCAACAATACCTTTTGGATATGGATTCTCTCCCAGCCTGTGACTGGAGATTGAAAGGAGAAACAGAAGGCTTATGAGCTGAACTCTCTGTCACTATGCAGTACTACTGCAGCATATCTGACTGGTTCCTTTTGCTGCTGCTCTCTCTCCCAGTCAGAGCTCTGCTGTACAAGGAATGCAAGATCCTGATCATAGATGTGCACAGTCTATTGCATTAGGATGTGCACTCCAAAGCTCAAACACATGGTACCGATCACTCACTGTGTTCATTCAGAAAGGGAACATATTTACAGTCCCCTTCCCCCACTCATTCCTCTGTGAGTGTCTGCAGCAGCAGCCGTGGGAGAGAGGAGGAGGGAAGCTGGAAGTGCTGCAGGGGGGATTCAGGGCAATAGAGGGAAGCTGCTCTTCATGGGGTGATTAGACATAAAGAATGAACATCCAACTATACCTAATTAAGTTGCCAACAACCCTGGTACAATAGATAGAAAAAAGGGTACCCCAAAATAAATGGGACTTTAACTGAAACAGAGTAAGGATACAATACAATGTAGTTTATTCAAATTAGTATGCATAAATATCAATATTCAAACCAATAAAAACAATGATGTTGATGGTGATAATTTCTTGCTTGTTGAGGAGTATAGGGCACGAACCCTACTGCTAGAAAAGGATATTGACCTAATTTATATTAAATTACATACTTTCAAAAGTCTCCCTGCGTTCAGAGAACAGGAGGAGAGGATTAAGACTCATTTAGATCAGGTCACTGTGGAAATTCTGGGAAAGAAGGAAAATAAATTTTGGTGAAACAAAATGTCATTTCAAGAGGGGAAGGCCTATAAATGGCAACAGAGTAATTACATCTCAGGATATAGAACTAAGGGACTAACCAAGTCTACTGCTGAGAGGGGTTCTAATTCTTCCATTAATTCCTCTGTTTCCTCTTCTTCCCAAAATTGCAACAGGAATAGACAAAAGAAACTGAAGCATCCATTGTCTGGTGATGACTCCAATTTACATAAAAAACTAATATACAGACAACGCCTCCTCCTCCACTCCATCTGTATCTGGAATGTTGGGTAACTATACTAAGACTGATGCATGAGGTGACACTTCCTTTCGCTCTTCTAGTATTACAGGTGAAGGTCTCACCCCCTCTCAACACATGGGTGCACAATCTACACAATCTTGCATTTGCACCACTACTGGCCGAGGAGGGGAAGGGGGGGTTCCACAGGGCCCCGTACTGATCCCAGAAGCATAGAATTGGCACTGTTTGATGTTTATCAAACGGACACCAATGACATGAATATTATTTTTTATATACTTATGACCTTGGTGTTATGGATGTGTCATTGCCATCATCCCATATCAATTAGTAAAAAATTGTCATGCAGTTCATGCAAGGGATTTTTCAGGCAATTAATTTTAGATTATGAGTAAAAATCTATTTTATTAATATAAATCAAGGTTAAAAAATAGGAAAATTACAAAAAACATGATCAAAATAAACAAATGTTCAAGGTTCAAATTTCAAGAAAAAATTGTATATACATCAAATGATAATTATATCACATTACAAATATTGCATAAAAGAGAGTATATAGAAAGAAGTGATGTATCTCACTACCCGATACAGTCACCACAGATGACAACCGTGGCGTGGAGAAGTGGGATTCCAACTCGTTTCAACATACATATTTCAAAGGAAAGTCTTCTTCAGGGAAATACATCACAATCTAAAAAGCCAAGAATCGTAGAGTTACAATTTGTGAATATATAATATATAAGCCCTGTTTCACACTTGTGCGGTGCGAATTGAAGCTCAGGTTTCACTGGTGAGATAAAAATCTCCTGTTCAAAGGATTCATTGCGTTTTTGCTCAGGATTAGAGAGCAGGGAGAGGGGGAGGGAGGAGGGGGGGAGAGGGGGAGGTGTAGTGAGGAGAAGTAGAAATTCCTTGTTCAGAACGCAATGCATCTGCGAATCAGATGCGTTCCCATAGGAGATAATAGGCTTGTAGTTCGCACCGCAATGCCCAAAAAACGCACACGTTTTTTGTGCAATGCGCAGTGCGAATGCAACGCACATATGTGAACCAGATGCATTCATATGAATGTATTTTAAAATGTCCTGCGAATTAGATGCGGTGTAAGCCGCATCTAATTCGCATAGGTGTGAACCCGGGCTAAAGTAAATGTTGTGAATGGGATTTCGCGCAGACACATATAAATCAAAAATAATCATACACAAGTGTTGGCTGGTGTATCACGTGATCTGTGTGTAACCATTAATATAGAAAACATAACAAGTGTCCAATAGTGGTAAAATAATAATAGATGCTGGCTCCTGACTCCTGGCCAGGTAATATAGTGATCAATCAGCTGTGTGACGTGGCTTAGTGGTGGTGTTTCCAAGAATATAAAATTCACGGCTAGACTTGTTCCCTCTATGTGAGTGCTCCCATTGCCCTTACCTGAAGGGGCTTAAGATAAAGCCTTGACGTGTGTGGTCTGGGGATGTCTCTTCTCTAAGTTGCCAGGTGGTGTCCTCTGGTTCCAGGTAAAAAAATACCTTGGCTACTTCTTGATGGAGTTGATTCAATATCCTTATCTTCAAGCCAACAAAAAATGAGAAAAAAGAGAGGGGGCTCCCAATGGTGTATTACGTTTTTTTTTTTAAATCCAATTAAAATCCAATCCAACCCGGGTGTTGTTCCTGTGAACCGGAAGCTTTGCACTAGGTGATGGCATTCCGCCGCCATCTTTCTCTGTCACAGCTCCACACTGTACCCACAGTGTGTATGTCATCCTTTTATACTTTTTTAACTATTATTTTTTAACCAAATAAATTGGATTTAAAAAAAAACGTAATACACCATTGGGAGCCCCCTCTCTTTTTTCTCATTTTTTGTTGGCTTGAAGATAAGGATATTGAATCAACTCCATCAAGAAGTAGCCAAGGTATCTTTTTACCTGGAACCAGAGGACACCACCTGGCAACTTAGAGAAGAGACATCCCCAGACCACACACGTCAAGGCTTTATCTTAAGCCCCTTCAGGTAAGAGCAATGGGAGCACTCACATAGAGGGAACAAGTCTAGCCGTGAATTTTATATTCTTGGAAACACCACCACTAAGCCACGTCACACAGCTGATTGATCACTATATTACCTGGCCAGGAGTCAGGAGCCAGCATCTATTATTATTTTACCACTATTGGACACTTGTTATGTTTTCTATATTAATGGTTACACACAGACCACGTGATACACCAGCCAACACTTGTGTATGATTATTTTTGATTTATATGTGTCTGCGCGAAATCCCATTCACAACAAAAAGCTGAATGAATTCATCATTATGGCATTGGAATTTATACTCTACCATAATGTCTTCTCCTTTCACAGCTCCCATTTCTTTCAGGTGCAGGGGGTGGCGATGGGGACATCTTGTGCCCTATCGTACGCTAACCTGTACCGGGGGGGAATGGGACCAGTCGTTTCTGGCTGATGAATCTGCCTCACTCTCACACTCAGTTTGGTTCCACTACATAGATGACATCCTGCTACTGTGGGAGGGCTCAGTGGTAGAGCTGGAGGAATGTATCTCTGCGATGAATCAGAATGCATTCAACCTAAAGTTCACTGTGACTCACAGTGAAACTAGTATTACTTTTTTGGACATTACTATAACCAAAATAAAGATGGAAGTCTCTCGAGTGGACTCTATCGCAAGTCAATGGCAGGTAATACAATTTAACATGCCTACAGTTTACACCCTCAGCCCCTCCTCCGTGCAATCCCGTATAGTCAATACCTCAGACTTAAACGGAATTGCTCCAGTGAGGATTCCTTTTTATATGAGGCCGGCGCCCTGAGGGACAGGCTCTTGGCGAGAGGTTACTCTCACACCTGTTTAAAGAAGGCCTTTAAGAGGGCCAATGGACATGTGAGGTGTGCGTTATTATTTGGTAATAAGAGAAAGACTAATGACCCTCAGGTCATCAGAATGATTACTACATATAATAATTAACACCAAGCAGTTAGGAAAATTTTCAGCAAGTTCTGGCATCTCTTATGTAAAGATCCTGCACTAAGTCCCTATCTATCACAAAATCCAGCGATCACATACCGACGTGCAGCCTCACTGAAGGACCAATTGGTCCTGAGCGAGTTCCTGGGTGAATTTCGCAAGGACTAAATGGGCACATTTACATGTGGTGGGTGTCCAATATGCCAATATATGAACACCAGGCAGGATACAATACTCCACAATGGACGGTTGTACAAACCACATCATTTCTTCAATTGTAAAACTGGGGGTTGGTCTATATCCTGACATGTCAGTGCAGACAATTTTACGTGGGTAAAACCAAACCGAAATTCTATAAGCGAGCTTCTAGACACATAACCTCTATGAGAATGGCCAATCCGGAGCTCCCTCTTGGGAGACATGTTATTGATAAACATCAGGGAAAATTCCCCAGGATCCAATTCTTTATTCTGGACAGGATTCACCCGAACCCGAGGGGTGGGGATTGGAACAAGGTCCTCCTACAACGGGAAACTTGTTGGATTGTGGGCCTTGGGGCGACCTCACCACCCGGACTCAATGAACACCTGAGTTTCAGACCCTTCTTAGAGGGTTTCTCTTTGGGTGGATGTGAGAAGGAATGAAGAATATTTCTTGCTCTCGTCTTGACCCTGAGGAGCCCCCCTTTTTCCTCTGACACCCCATCCAATTTTTCAGTTAATGGTATGTGATTTTATAGAATGATTATGGGGTCATTTGTTATGGTTTCTCAGGACAATTTATTCAGGTTTTCTCCATCTTATTTTCGTGTTTTCATTTGAATTAATGATGTCCTATGTACAAGTTATTGTTTATTTGTTTCCATCAGGGCCGTCTGAACACACTGTATATTGGGTCTCTCTTTCCCCTTGGATACTGGATCGTGATGTTCTCTGTTTGAATCAGTGGCAATTACTGCAAATTTTATGATGCCATCCCTGTGGATCCCCTCTTATCCCGCCCCGCGCATGGGGGTCTACTGGTATTCGGATGGTCATCCTTTGCGGTTCGGGTGCAGGTATTTGTCTCTCTGGAACATCATATTAATGGTGTCCGGAGTTGTGCCCGCCCCATGGACCGCTTGCATGCGTTGGTGGGTGATTTCTGTGGGATGCCTCCCCATAGAGCCTCTCCTTTTGGACGAGCCTTGTGGGGGGCGCCCGTGCAGTTAAAATCCAGGGACCTCCCCGTGGCTGCTGGCAGTTATCACACACCTTATGGCTGTCACGCAACGTTGGTCTCCAATATAAGGTTTTATTTTGCAGATTGGGTCTTTTTACTCTTTACGTCTCGCCTCCTGTTTGAAGGCTCTGTGTTTGAAGGCTCCAATTGCGGACCACAGGTCTTCGGATGCAAATTTTCGCACATGCGCTGTCAAACATGGAAGCCCTTAGATGCCGGGCTGATGCTGTATGGAATGACGTCATGACGTCTGACGTAGCGATGACATATAAAGCAGTGTCAGACGCTATTGCTCTGTCACTGCTCCGGATGGCGGAGACGAATCTTGTTTAACAAAATTTTGGACTTGGAGGACACCACCTCTGCCTGACACTGTTTTTGGGAATTAGATTCTATTAAGGTATGTACTGGCTCTATGAGCCTTTTAGTAAGTGACCCCTTCTTCCATGCTCTCTTTTATACCACAGTTTGTGTCTGTTAAAGGATATAATCCTACTGACATGAACTGTGTAACTCACTATTTGGTTACTATTGGATGTCTTTTCTGTCCTGATACAGACCATATCCTAAGTGACCCAGGAGGAAGATTTGAGGCTAACACCAGTAGGCATTCCTCTGGTCGCCATTAGTACCTATCTCACTTTTAAAATGGATCCTTTGGAGGTAGGATATGTTTGCACAGAGAAATTATGAACTGTGCTTGTATTCTTTTACTGATCCATGTCTGTTGAAGAGAGGTTTCTTTCAAACTTGGTATAGTTTAACTGCAATTTAAAAGTAAGCATCCCCTATATCCCCATAATAGATCATACACTGAGGAAAAGACCTTTGGAGACACGGAACGGTGATATTCATATGTGTGGTCTCGGTTGGTGCCATTGTGGTGGATTAGTGTGGATGAGTGTGGACCCACTGCTTACATCTTTGTCCTTTGGACACTGGTGGTGTTTATTCATGATGCAAGTGCCGCCATTGTTCAAGCAGTGAATTTTTTTGGAGACCGCTCTGGGTATGCTCTTTATTTTGCAATTATTATGCTGTATGTCCTATGTCTGAAGCAACTGATTAGAATTATTGTCTATACTGTTACTAATTAACATATTTGATTTTATTGTATAGTGTGATCCCTTCCTGACATTTGCCCCTAATGAAGGGATGCAATTCATCCCAAAACGCATCAAGCCATCTGGATACTTCATGGGAAATTATCATCATCAACATCATTGTTTTTATTGGTTTGAATATTGATATTTATGTATACTAATGTGAATGAACTACACTGTATTTTATCCTTACTCTGTTGCCATTAAAGTCCCATTTATTTTGGGGGTACCCTTTTTTCTATCTCATGGGGTGATTAGGGTGTGCCCATGCATGCCTGGCACACCCTGTGTGCACACCTATGATGCTGATACCAAGTCAAATTCAGTTACTTACACTGCTTACATTAAACAAAATACAGTTCATAATGCACTAATGGATACAAAACTGCAATAACCTGTGTCCTTTACATTTGCCTGGAGTTCAGGTTGAATATTACAAGAAGAGTCAACAAACATGACCTTGTGAAAATGTTGCAGGCCTATCTGATGTATGGGGAAAAGACAAAACAGCTATTTTAGTAGACTTCAAAACTAACATTTAAACTTCTCAGACTGCAGAAGCATATACTTGAAACATACTGTCTTCACCACATACCTACAGGCCACTTTCACCCCCTTCCCATCCAGGCCAATTTTCAGCTTTCAGTACTGTCACACTTTGAATGACAACTCAACATGCAATAATGTACCCAAACAAAAACGTTAAAACATTTTTGAGACAGATAGAGCTTTCTTTTGATGGTATTTAATCCCCAACTGATGGACACTGATAGGCTGCTTTGATGGGCACTGATGAGGCGGGACTGATGGGCACTAAAGAGGCTGCACTGATATGTGGCACTGATGGGCACTGATATGCAGCACTGATAGGTGGCACTGACAGGCATCACTGATGGGCACTGATTGGCAGCACTGATGGGTACAGATTGGCAGCATTTTAGGGCTCTGTTGGGGCTGCACTGAGAATCAGGACACTGATGATCAGTGCCCTGATTATCAGTGTGGATGTCCCCTGTGTGGATTTGTGGGTTATCGGCTGTCCTCTCCTCACGCGCTGTCAGCTTAAGGAAATGATCGCCAAATTAAGTTTGCACTGTGAACACCTGAGATTGGACACAGCTCATCACATGGTAAAGAGCTGCTGTGATTGGCTCTTTACCCTGCTCTGTGATCAGCTGTGTTCTAAGGATAGAGCGATCACATGTTCCTGACCAATGCACGCAGCAGGAGAAGCGCGGGCAGCACGATGATGGGAGAACATCCTTAGACGCCCTCCCGGCAATGTGAGTCCACGTTGTAGCAGTTTTTCAGCTATAGCGTGGGCGGCAAGAGGTTAAACTGGCCATACGCAGAACAAATTTCAGCCAGATATTGATGAACCAGATAAAATTTGATAAGTGGGCAGCTCTGTCAGACACCTCATACGTGACATCCCTCAAATGATAAATTAAAGGATTAGGGCAGAAAAGTTTCATACAAAAAGTGCCTGCATCCAATTAGACGCAGGTACCCTTGTAGTATTTTAACAGATGACTGCAGCACAATAGCCAGTAAGCAGGTTCTGACTGAGGTATTTCTGTGCTGGTTATGTTTAGTACTTTCAGGGTTAAATGTATTTTCTGCTGTGTAAGTTGTACTGCTAAGTTAGTGTTGCCCAGCAGAAATGGTGCTGTTTAGTAGGTAAGGATTACCTCTACTGGTCAGGTTTTTCCTGGCTTTTCTGAAGAATACTGTCCTCGGGTGGACAAAACATAAAAAAGGAACTGAATCTAGGTCAAGAGCTTTTTACAGACCTGAACTGCTAAGATGTAAGCCACTACTCTGCCGGGTCACCACCCCTTGTGAAAGTCCAGCTGGAGTTCCAAGGGATATGAGCTTATATGGGCTTATATGAACAGAAATGCTGCACATCTGAGGAGAGGTGAAGTCTAACAAAAGTGTGTCTGTAGTGCATATGTGTCAGTGTAGAGGTTTGACCATGGATTGCAAAGTGTCAACAAGTGTGTTCCTGGAAGAGTCTTGCTTTTAACCTAGAGCATTGCCTTAATGCTGATTTCACATGACTTCAACCTCTGCTCGCTACTGGGGGTACTAGCGAGAGCTTGCTCTGGGGATGCTAAGGAACTGTAAGCCCCGTCTACAAGCCTACAGAGACTTGCACCCATGATCAGTGTGGAGAGAGAAACCCCCTGCCCGCTTTCACAGGGAGGGGGGTTTGCCAGTGAGAGTCATGTGAATGAGAGCATGTTACATGTTACACCCTAAATATGCATGTAAATGTAACATGCTCCTAAATGCATAGGGGTTTTTTTTGCATATGATTGCAAATACATTGTCCACATTGCCTCATCAAAGCATCTCTGCAAAGTATGTTCATAACTCTAAACAATCTGAGCTCCCAACCAGGGACATACAGTATATAGCAAAAAATACTTTAAGAGCAGGCTTACCTTGGAGGTACCCCATCCTCTTCAAAATCAACGTACTAGAAGAAGACCCTGGTAAGGCAGCTTAAGATCCCCAGCATTTGTCTGTACCAATACAAAGTGTTTGATTTGTTGGTCTCTAACTAAGTAAAAATAGATAAACAGAATATGCATAGATTTATAACAGACAAACAACTGTACATTTATTTATCTTCTGAACACACAATTTAAACATATACAGTATATCATATACAACCTGGAAAAAGTATACACACGCTTGTGTTTAGTAAATGGTAGAACCTTCTTAAGAAGCTAAAATTTCCAATAAACAGCTTTCAGAAAGAATTATAGACCATTTTCTCTTTTTTTAGTTTTTTTTTTATAGTTCTGGGATTATTTGCATAGATAACTCTGCTCAGATTATATCACAGCATTAGGGATGAGCCGAACAACACCCCCCCCCGTTCGGCTCGTACCAGAACTTGCGAACAGGCAAAAAATTTGTGCGGAAACCATTAAGGACTATGGGACACGAACATGAATAATCAAAAATGCTCATTTTAAAGGCTTATATGCATGTCATTGCCATAAAAAGTGTTTGGGGACCCGGGTCCTGCCCCAGGGGACATGTATCAATGCAAAAAAAGTTTTAAAAACAGTTGTTTTTTCAGGAGCAGTGATTTTAATAATGCTTAAAACGAAACAATAAAAATTAAATATTCCTTTAAATATCGGTGCCTGGGGGTGTCCTTAGTCTGCCTGTAAAGTAGCGCATCTTTCCCATATTTAGAACAGTACCACAGCAAAATTACATTTCTAAAGGGAAAAATGTCATTTAAAACTGCTCGTGACTGTAATGTATTGTCGGATCCCAGCAATATAGATAAAAATAATTGAAAAAAACGGCATGGGTTCCCCCCCAGTCCATTACCAGGCCTTTGGGTCTGGTATGAAAAATAAGGGGAACCCTGCTCTAAAATGTAAAAAAAAAAAAATTGCTTGCGGGTCCCCCCAAAATCCATACCAGGCCCTTCAGATCTGGTATGGATATTAAGGGGAACCCTGCGCCAAAATGAAAAAATGGCATGGGGGTCCCCCCAAAATCTATAACAGACCCTTATCCGAGCACACAACCTGGCAGGCTGCAGGTAAAGGGGGGCTGAGAGAGTGCTCCCCCTCCTGAACCGTACCAGGCCACATGCCCTCAACATGGGGTGGGTGTTTTGGGGTCCCCCAAAACACCTTGTCCCTATGTTGATGGGGACAAGCGCCTCTTCTCCACAACCCTTGCCCAGTGGTTGTGGGGGTCTGCAGGCGGGGGGCTGATCAGAATCTGGAAGCCCCCTTTAATGGGGGAACCCCCAGATCCCCCCTATGTGAATGGGTATCGGGTACATTATAACCCTACACATTCAACAAAAAAAAGTGTCAAAAAAGTAAAAATGAAAGTAGACAGTTTGAGACAATAACTTTATTTAAAAAAATAAATAAAAAATGTCCTGCAATGTCCAATCATCTTTGATCACAGTGCTGACGACCTGAGAAAAAAAAACGGAAAAACTCCGCCTTGATGGGAGGCGTCCTGCGACTGCAGCCTTTTGCTTTGACAACTGTTATATAGCTGAGGGCGGGGCCACTGGGTGTTGTAAGTGGTTGACCCCGCCCCTTTTAATGTCATGTGATGTCACGTAACATCAGAGGGGCGGGGTCACCTGTTTACAACACTGGGTGGCCCTGCTCTCAGCTATATAACAGCTGTCAAAGCAAAAAGCCTGCAGTCAGGGGGAAGCCTCCCATCGAGGTGGAGTTTTTCCGTTTTTTTTTCTCATTCCATCAGCGCTGTGATCGAAGATGGATTGACATTGCGTGACTTTTTTTTATAAAGTGTCAAAATAAATATAAAACACCACGCTAACTAATAAGATAAATGAGAGCTGCTGCATACAGTCTGACAAAAACAGTAAACTTGTATATGGAAAAAATGCAGCGCATGTGCAAAAGAAATATATAAATGTGATTAAAATGGTGAGATAGTGCTAAAATAATTAGCCAAAGGTGAGTTAAACATAATGTCCATAAATGAATGTGAATGTCCAACTGCGCAGGAGGTGTGGGTACTCCAAGGAGTGGTGGTAATCTGATGGTTGTCAGAAGTCACCTTGCATTTTAAACCGACTTCCCAGCAGGATGAGCCAATAAGAAGAAATGCAAAAAAGACTCTTACCAGATCCCGTGGATTCCCGTGTCAGCGACAGGGAATCGCATGTGCAGTTTGTCACCAATGACATAAAGTGGAAGGTCTGGACTCTCCAATCCTCTGGGTTGCGGTCTGCATAGATCTCCGAAGACAACCAGATGGGTCCTCACACAGGATGGCCGAAGCGTGGATCAGGAGTTTCCAAAAAGGCACCAAGGAAGCGGTTGGAGGTACTGGGCCTCATGCAGTGAATGTAAAGACAAAAAGGATATGCCTCCACATAGTGCAGGTAAAAGGTTGTTTTTATTGAGAAAACAACCATAAACAAATAAAAACGTGATCACGATGAATAAAAACAAATGGGCAACATGGAGGGTGGTATATGAACCCGACGCGTTTCGACCTAGGGGTCTTCAACAGGGGCATAGACCACCCACTCCAGGTTGCCATATATATATAACTAAAAATATCAAGAGAGGACCAATCGCAATGGGTGAGAAAACAAGCCATTTCATTGGGTGAGTATAATCACATGACTTACTTATATAACCCACCATGAGGTTCATTCATAGTGTTTGTAAATAAATGAAATACCACTTGGATGGAAAAAGGCAACTGTAGAGAGATCAACCTAACAATTTATAAAGGACTTGTCCCAAAATGTTTCCTGTCTATTAAAAGCATGATCCAAAGGGTTACATCATGTTAGGTACGTTTAAAATCAAATGCACCTTATATTTCATAATCAACCCTGAGGCTCTTACACCTGGAACACCTGGCTAGTCCTGTAGAGTATGTGACCAAGCCATGGCTAATTGTTACAGGAGAAGTCCCAACACATTTCGGAATATAAAGAAATTCCTTCTTCAGTTGAGAACAAGTGCAGGGTGCAATAATCTAAAAGTGCAATAGTACAAACATAAGTACACATAAATATTCAATATTATACAACAGGTATGTATTACAGGTGCAAGAAAATACATCATAGCATACAGTATATTATTATTATTATTATTATACAGGATCTATATAGTGCCGACAGTTTACTCAGGGCTTTACAACATATCTTACTCATAATGTGCAATTGTATTTAACAGTGTAGCAGTTATCCCCTGGACGTGCCCCACCACCTTGTATCGACCAGTGAGAAAGGGGGAGTGGAGAAGGGAAGGAGAGGAGGGATGAGAAAGGGAAGGGGGAGTCGATGCCTGCACTGCCATAGCGCAGGTACCTACAAGAACCGCCAAAGAAGGGAGGGGAATCCAACCAATCCGGCCACGTATCTAAAAGTAAGTTAAGTGTACAAAGTAACAGAAGTTAAAACTCATGGTTCATCAACTCATGTGTCAGCCAGAACCATACATACAATCATGGATTGCTGATGGAGACCAAGAAAAGGGATAACATTATAGGGGAGTATTTAGGAGGAGGGTACTAGAGACCCAGATAGGAGTCACACTGATTGGGGAAAAGAAGTAGAGTGATCCGGAAGGAAGAGACATCACCTACAGGCTCCCACAGCCCAACTGATGTCGGTCCTCCCTCATCTCCCCTGTAGCAACTGGTCCATGACACAGGGGAGCTGGAGCTTTGTGAATGGCCCAGTGGCGGGGGATGGAGAGGGGCCGAACTTCCAGATGAGTTTGCCATGGCAAAGTTAGCCGGAAGTAGGAGCGGGTACCTGGTTTTGGTCCCCCCCACGAAAGGTGCCAAGTGTGGCATCGGAGGGGGAGAGAAGGCAAATAAGCGGAGCTTCCCTTTTTGGATGGAGCTCCGCTTTGACTATAATTGATTTATTTGGGGTTTGTACTTATTACTGTACTGAAGGTCAAATACTGCTACAAACTGAAAGGCATCACATAGTAGCGTTATCCTTTTGATAACACCTAGCTATCAGCTGGTATACAGGAGCTAGTCATTTTAGATAGGGATGAGCTCTTTATTCGGTTCAAACACAGATTTGGATGAGCTTTGTCAGTTCAGGCAATCCTCCCAACACCTGACTTTTAGCTAATTCAACAGGGGCTAATCATGATTGATTTCATATATATATATATATATATATATATATACAGTATATATATATAACAGTTTTGTCAGCGTTTAAGAAGGCAGCGGGCGCTGGCACCTGGACCCATTCACCCATTTTCAGTGACATCACCTGGTCCATTCATTTTCAGGCAAATAATTCATAGCCAAGTTAACAAAGAGGCAGGGATAGGGCTGACATCACTGACCAAATATGACCACATCACTGGGAGTACCCCACCCCTTTGTTTACATATAGCAACAGGCAAAGGTGTAACTAGCACAGTTAGGGCCTTGGTGGAAGAAACCATGAAGGGCCCCCAAGACCCTATCCTGGGGCCCTTGCCATTGATCCGAGGGCCCTTCCCACTTATCCAGGGCCTTTTACTCCCATTGCAGGGCCCTTTATTGTAGTCCCACAGCATGACTCTTTCATGTGTTTTGCAGTGGGACCCCTTCCTGCATAGTTGCCAACCTTTCACAAAAATTTTCAGGGACACCTTTTTTTTCCTATGTGTTTAGTCAGCCATTGTAGGCGGAGAATGTATCTGAATTAGGGGTGGACCATTTAAAACAGACATGCCCCTTTGCACATACCCCTTTGCACATCTCTGCATCCCCCAGAATGCCTCTGTACTCCTCAGCATGCCTCTATACCCGCTACACATCTCTGTACCTCCCAAATAACCCCAGTACCCCTAGCACCCCTTTGTACCCTTTTGCACACCTGTGCACCTCCCAGAATCCTCTCTACCCGCCACTCCAGCACTCCCACACACCTCTGCACCTCCTAGAATACTCTTTATCCCCAAGTATATGCATCCATACACCCAGGAAGCCTTTGTAACCCCCAGCACACCTCTGTACCCACCCACCCCACAAACACCTCTGCACCTCCCAGCATCCTCTGTATCCCTCCAGAACACCATTGTACACCACAACAAGTGAATTTGGCACCCCTTGCACACTGGGCAGACCCATCAGCACAATCTGCTTGCTCAGCGGGTGATCTCTCCACTGATCCCCGATGAGCAAATGGAGGAAAGGTCCATGTCCACTTTGCTGATGCAGGGTGGACACAGCCCACTGGCCCTTCCCACCAATCATGATATGCATGCATTGTATAAAGAAGCATGATAATTTTCTTCATTCAGCAACAATTAAATGCCACCTCTGGAGTCTGGACACATTCACTTCTATGGCTACATGAAAACTGGCTGATTAGCCGTGTCTTGTTCATGGATGTTTAGAAATTCTGAAGAAACAGAGTCCCTGGATGCACACTGTCTACAACCAGTGTCAGTTTAAAGGTTTTATTCCTATTAAACTGCTCATTGTATAAACCAGACATACGTTGCTGTTGGCATACACTAGGTGTATGCATCCATACACCCAGCAAGCCTTTGTAACCCCCAGCACACCTCTGTACCCACCCACCCCACAAACACCTCTGCACCTCCCAGCATTCTCTGTATCCCTCCAGAACACCATTGTACACCACAACAAGTGAATTTCGCACCCGGCACACCCCTTTCACACGGGCATACCCACCAGCACGATCTGCTTGCTCAGCGGGCGATCTCTCCACTGATCCCCGATGAGCAAATGGAAGACAGGTCCATGTCCACTCTGCTGATGCAGAGTGGACACAGCCCACTGGCCCTTCCCACCAATCATGATCTGCATGCATTGTATAAAGAAGCATGATAGTTTTATTCATTCAGCAACAATTAAATGCCACCTCTGGACACATTTGCTTCTATGGCTACATGAAAACTGGCTGATTAGCTGTGTCTTGTTCATGTATGTTTCGAAATTCTGCAGAAACAGAGTCCCTGGATGCATACTGGCTACAACCAGTGTCGGTTTAAAGGTTTTATTTCTATTAAACTGCTCATTGTATAAACCAGACAGCCGTTGCTGTTGGCATACACTATGTGTATGCAGTATTTAGCTCTGCCGGCAAAAATCCGCTGATTCTCACTAATGATTGGCCCTGGCCAACCAAGTAAATGTAGCCCCCCCCCCAACTCTCCATAGTTATTGCCTGTAGTTCTCTGTGTATGGCACTAGCAAGCTCCATAAGATGTACAGTAAGTACTGATAAAATTGTGATTTCCCAACTACGAGTAGGAGATTAACTGCACCATCACCCTTTGCCCATACATGGCTGTGGTGCAGCAGACTGATTAAGGCTCCTGTTTATCATTACTGTGCTGTGTATACATAAAAAGTAACCTGAGATGACAACTACTGTACTAAACAGTGTTGTTAGCATAGTGGGTTTTGCCTAACCACATTAACCTCTTTTGGCTGCTTCATGGGGTGGGGAGGCAATGCAAGAGACCTTGGGAGAGCATATGTTCAGTAGCATACACAGAGTCCTGGGAGAGACCCAGGGAATCCAAGCTCTACATAAATGGCAACAAAATAACTGAAATGTTTAGTCTGTCAAAAATGTGTTAACCTCTACCAAAACAGCCTGATCTGGGACAAAACTCAGTACAGGAAAGTCAGTTGCCTGATTACTATCTATATATTTTTCAGTCTATTGTTACATCAAATGATGAAATGAGCAGAAAGCACTGTACATTTCCATAAGCTTGCAAATTTCACAGAATTGTGGGAAGGTTAAAGGAAAATAAAAACATAAAAAGCATCCTTTTTCCCATGGGTGCCCAGAAATGACAAACCAAGGGAATGAAAAATACTTTTGAACAAAAAAACCCCAAAGTCTTTGACACACACCCTTTTCTGTGTGAAAATATTCACATGATGGTGTCTGGAATTTAAAACTAAACCAGGCTCATTGTGGTCACCCAAGACCCTACAAGGTTATGTTTTTATGGGGTGTGTTAACAAAGTGATTCTGGATGTATGAAAGGTTTGATTCATGAAGTAACATTGTATAGATATGTTAGCATAGGGGTTAGAAGAGGACAAGTCACTTTTTGTATACACTTTTTGTTGTATACAAACAGACTTTGCTCTCAAACTATGTATATGATCTTAGTCACATTTTTCTCCACTGCAGATTTCCATATCTGATTTTTTTCGAGTACACTGAGAATAAAAGGGACTTTCCATCAAACTTAGAAAATATGTTAAATGGTTTCCCTGTTACTTGTGGTAATTAACATCAAAAGATATAATAGGAAGGATGGTTTTGTTTGAAAACAGTACATAAAATAGTTTGCACAAGTTAAGTAGAGAATAACTTCCTGTTCGGGTGGAAATACAAAGGTGTTTTTCTTCCAATAGGACACACCAACCCCATGGTGATTAATTTAATATCTATAGCTGCCAAGTTTTTCCATTCTCCTTTTTGTATCATTCTCCTATTAAATACTGTATATACAGTTATATAAACCTGCATTTCTCTCCTATGTTTGATGGTATGGCATTTTTGCTTGAACTTATAAATTACTGAAAGCACAGCCTGGGTAGCCTCATGCCTAAAAAGCACTTCTGAGATGCCTATTTTATTTATTTTTTTAGACGCTGATTGTTATTACCATCTCAGCCAGGTATTGTAGAGTTTTAAAGAGAGTGGTGGGAACGGAATACTGGTCTGTGCAAGTAGATCTCCTGTAGACTTCAAGTCTATACCCTCCTTAACTTGTAATATACGAATAGGCTTTCTGTATACTTTAAGTCTTTGCACTCCTGGACATGTAATACACATCCTATAAAGGGTGATTTGATCTTCAATGTCGTCACATGTGAGCTATGTGTTCTTATCCACTGAGATCATCTGTTCACTAAAAGCTTGTTGCTGCTAATAGGACAGTACAGCTTGCCATCCTGTACGGGGCCTGGATCCCATCAGTTCAAAAGGGGTTCCTGGGCACTTGCCAAACTGGAGGGATGGCCAAACTGCCTTATTTCTCCACTTGCAGTTCCCCCTGCAGTGCTGCTGGTTTCTCCTCCTCTCCCTCCCATGAGCTACATGGCGATCCATTCAAATATCTGTACCCCCCCTTTGTGTCCCCCCCATCTTCAACCCTCCACAGCACTGCTGACTTCCCTCCTCTCCCAGGCTCACAGGAAAATTGTTTTCAGGATGGAGAGAGGGGAAAGGGCCGGCAAACATGAAATTTACCAACCCCTTCTTTTCCTGAATGAACACAGTGAGTGATCGGTACCGTTCTTGTATCCATTCATTACTCGCAGCAATTTTTCAAAAGTGATTTTTTGGAAAAACTAAGACTAATCAATATATCATCCAAAAACTGGATGATTTAGAAAATAGGTCCAGAAGGAGCAACCTGCGATTTGTGGGTATCCCAGAATCTCTGCAAACACCGGCTCTCTAAATTCTGAGCTAGGCGCATTCCGGAAGCACTGGGCCTTCCAGGCACCTGCACAGTGGAACAGCCCACCGCATGGGGTCTTTTAACACTGAACACAAAACACCCCGGCCAATAATCGCTAAATATCTGAACTACTCTGACAAGGCCCTTATTCTACAAAAGTTCAGACAAACCTGCACCCTCCAAATTGATGGAATAAGGGTCCTGATATTTGCTGACTACTCAATTGAGGTCTCAAAGAAACAGAAAGCATTCCAGCAGGTCTGCACCGAACTCTATAAACAGCAAATTAAATTCATGTTGGCATTCCCGGCCACTCTCCGCCTCAAGAAGTGGTGAACAATTATCCTTATAAGACCCCCCTGAAGCGGAAGCCTTCTTACGGTCTCTGCATGCAGACCCACATCCCCATCCAAAGCCGCTCCACTCAAATGCCCCCTGGAGCCCGCGAAAAGACTCCCCTAAACACTTCAGGCCCTTAGCCCCAGATCACCACCGTGTCACCCCTCGCTGAAAGGGAAGTCCCAACCCATGTTTTTGATACTCACTCCCTCAAGGTCGCATACAATGTAGTACCTCAGGTCTGACTCTGTTTTTGCCTATGCACTTCAACGTGACTCCATTTTTATTTTTATTTTTCCACCAGCTCTACCTGTTGTAACCACTATTTTTTAGGTGGCCATATATTTACTACTATGCTCTATGTTATAATGTTAAGCTAACAATATCCTTTCTTTTATAAAATGTTTCTAGCATGCTCTACCTCCCCTCCTGGCCTCACTGTGTACAGCCTTTTCATCCTCCCCCTATACATGACCCGAGGCAGCCGCACAAAATCTTCTCTCCAGAAATGGGCTCTCATATGCCTCATATGCCATACTAACAGTGTTCTGTATTGGGAGCTGACCTACACAGTCACTCCATGCGGAAAAAAGAAAAGTTCACATAATTGTTTTGTTTTCTTTTTTCTTTTTCAAGTTTCCCCTGCAACATCTCCCCCCCTCTTCCTATTGTCCCGGGGCTCATGCACAACACCAGACTCCCCGACACCACACTCTTACCACGAGAACAGTATATCACCCTCTGCTTTAGCAATAACCCCACAATACCACCTACACAGTGACAAATCTGCAACATCAGCCCAAATCCTTCTCTCAACCCCCCCAATATGAAAATCGTTTCCTGGAACATAAAAGGTCTCAGATCCCCCCAACAAAGAATGAAAATCCTCCGACATCTCAAAAGAATTAAAACTGACATCGCCCTACTCCAGGAATCTCACTTATTAACCCCTGATTTTCATCAGATGAAAAAGCTCTGGGTAGGCACAGTCATAGGCTCAGAGGCTGTTGGGCATAAAGCAAGAGTTCTCCTGCTGATACACAAACATCTGTAAAATCAGACAGCCAGGGATGTTTTCTCTCAGCACATATCCAAATAGGTTCCAAGGACCTAGTGATATCTAATGTTTACACTCCTAATAACTCCTAGTAAACAGTTCTGTAGTGAACTTTCTTCACGGTTACTTAGTGATACTCACCTCCCACACTTAATTGGAAGAGACTTCAATGACATCCTACATCAGACTGATGACAGATCACCCCCCAAACGACCCAGGCCGGGATCAGATCCTACCATCCCCACACACTTTGCAACCACCATGGAAACCCTCCACCTCCAAGACCTTTAGCGCCTCTCACACCCAGTTGACAGGGAATTCACTTTATACTCCAACCCACATAATGTCCTCACCAGAATAGACTATTTCTTTGGCTCTGACAACCTACTCCCCATATTATCCGGTGCAGACATCCATGACATTGCCATATCCGACCATGCTTCAATCGAGGTGACACTCGACAATCTTGACTTACCCCCCCACCCCAAAATTTGGTGCTTTCCTTCCTACCTCCACAATAACACTGACTTCCAGCAGTTCATGGAAAAATCATGGACTGAATACTCCATGACCAATGCACCTCACACAGATGATCCAAATCTCTTCTGGGATGCCTGCAAAGCATACCTCAGGGGATTAATCATCTCCTATGCCACCTCTTTTAAAAGGAACACTTTAACAAAATACAAATTAGCCAGCGCGAGACTACATCAGGCGCAATGTTCCTTATACACCATGGACTCCCCTGACAGTAGAAATGAATGGCAGGCAGCAAAGAGGGCTTTTGACACCTGGGCAGACACCCTTGAATTAACCAAAAAGGCACACTTAGACGCCACCCTCCACAAGTTTGGAAATAAAGCAGGCAAACTATTGGCCAGGCTTTGTAAGGGATCTTTCCGCCCGAACCATATTACCTCTCTGCGGGACACCAACGGAAATATAAACTCCACACCACAAACAATAAACAGGAATAGGGCATGACAGGTCCTATAAGTCCCCACATCTTTTCTCTATGCTGGAAAGCCTGAAATAAAAAAATTAGGGGGGCGTGGCTTGGTACCGGAGTGAGATGGCCGTCTGATCTCTGTTCTCCTGTCCTTAGAGTTCCTGAATGTTAATGATCTCAGAGTGGTAGCTGCAGATATTAAAGAGACCTTAGCATCTGCAATATCTGATCTCAGACATGACATACAATCCATGTCCATGCGGATGGATGACCTGGAGGAAACGTCAGCACGCCATGATGCAGCTATCCAGCAAATACAGCAATCATCAAATGCTTATAATCTACAATTCTGTGAACTTCACAGGCATCTATATGATCTAGACCTCCTATTGAATGTGAGTGCCTCCACAGAGCTCTCAGGCCCAGAGGAAGAGGCACTGACCCTCCGAGAGATGTGGTGTGCTGCCTGGTGAATTTCAGACTAAAGGAGGAGATTTTAAGGAGAGCAAGAGACCGCCACAAACTCCTATACCAAGGAACTGAAATAAAAATATACCAGGATCGTTCCCCCATAAGACTTCAAAATAGACGGGACCTCCGCCCACTATTAGATCTGCTACATACTAAGGAAATTCAGTACCGCTGGAAGTTCCCATTCTGCCTGTCCACATCAAATCTCGGACACACAGAAAACCTAAGATTTCCAGAGGATCTCAGACCCTTTTGTGAAAAACTAAATCTGTCTATCATCGAGATTCCAGATTGATACAGTATCCTTCTTCTGCCACAGATGAGATGAGCAGTGTCAACGGATGCCATACCAGTTTTTTTCCATACAAATGAAAAAGACTAGTTTATTCTTCCACATGATCAGAAGATGACCCCTCCTTTTCTCTAACAAATATCTACGAACACTTAAGTAACTATCTGTCTTACAGAACCGGATCCGACATCTGGTGAGTTGAAGTCACGGGTCAAGATGCTCCCACTTTACAATTTGCCAATAGGAACTATCCCAGAGTAACACAATTAAAAACAAATAATTGGGCATAACAATCAAGCTGCCAACTTTTTGTCTCACTTCATATTACAACCTGAGTTGGTTACTAGAGAGAGACCCTGCTATATGACTCCGTATAACAGGTAGATGCCAGATAGACTACTACTTCCTCACTTACACTCAAATGTGAAAAACACAAGAAATCAATGCAACTAGATCTATTACTTAACCATTTCTAACCATCTCCCTACATTCTAACACTATTCTTAAATGTGTAGCACCAGTATGTGGGATAGAGAACACTCTGATCATAGGGGTCAAGATCCCATTATTATAGCACTAAAAAAATATTCCCTGATGGAATTTCTCAGTGACGAACTTAAAACTGTTTGTTTGCTAATTCTGCTTTTTCTCCCAGGCATTCCTATACATTGATTGGATAACTATCTGGTTACATGTTAACTTTTGCTTAATGATCTGTTGACTAGGAAGGACTGCTGTGTGTGGACTTGACAACGATCACCTGCCACACATAACATAGGTCACAGCCAAGGACTAAGGGCAACCTAGAGAATTTCTCACATGTAGATTCGAGAGATACCATACGATAGCCCACTGCAGATAGGGTGGAGGTCCCGAGCCCACACACAGGAGACAAGTTCTATAAAACGGCGGTCTTCTTCCTGGTTTGTTATCCCTTAACAGCCTAGAAAACGCCTACATTATGTGTTAACCTAAAAATTAAGGATCCTCGTAAGAAGGACCTAGTTAATTCACACAACCTTTGTTGAAAAGATGTTAATCTTGTTTTATGTGTGAACTACGGTATACTAATATCTGTAAAGCTATAATTATTCCTATAATAGCAAGATGCTGCTTCTCAGAAAGGTATACTTCGCGGAGCATAGCTCCCATATGGATAGGTATGTGTTACGGGATGTTCATTGTGTAACCCTTGGCGCCTAGCTCTCAACTAATGCCGCGTACACACGATTGGAAATGCTGCCAGCAAATCTCCGATGAGAGCTTTTGGTCGGAAAATGCGACCGTGTGTACGCTCCATCGGACTTTTGCTGACAGAATTCCAGCCAGCCAAAGATTGAGAGCGTGTTCTCTATTTTTCGGTCGGGAAAAGTTCCTATCCGAAAATGCGATTGTCTGTATGCAATTTGGACGTGCAAAAAATCACGCATGCTCAGAATCAAGTACAAGATGGAAGAGCTCGGTCTGGTAAAACTACCATCTGTAATGGAGATAGCACATTCATCACGCTGTAAATGTTTGGATCTTTTAATGCAGCGCATTCTTTTGTTCTTTATAATGCTAGAAAATTAATTTGTTTTGCTGCTGATATTCACACAGAGTTCTCATAAACTTATTTATTTATTATTTCTCATGATCTCCTGAATAATCTTTTTCGTTTTTAAAGCCAGATCTCCATAATAATGTTTAGAATTATTTTTTTAGAGTCATCTTTTTTATTTTTTTGTTTTTTAATCAAGATCTCGTTTTTTTGATTATTTTTAAATTATTTTCTAGTGATCTCCATAAATTATTATCTTGTATTTTTAAAGCTCAAGGAGGTTGGTTGTTGTCCCTTGTTAATTTGACATTGTATTTTTGAAATCTACATGCCTACTCACAAACAAACTGTCCTTTTTGAAGAAAAACACATAGGCAAGTATTTTCATATAATAAAATCTCCATTTATTCTGGCTCATAACAAAATAAAGAGGAAGGCAACGCTGGAGAAACTGCTTGAATTTGCGAAACCTTTGTACCCCAGGACACATATCAACTCTTTGTAACTAAAAATTAGTAGCCTGAGAAGTATATAATAGGGAACACAATCTGGTCCAGGACTCCCAGAGATCAGAAAAAGCAGCAGATGACATATATGTCCCTAGGCTGTGGTACTACAACAGCCTGCATCTTCTGGCGGATCAGACTGAACCCAGGCCATCACTTTCATGTCTTCCTTGCAGCCTTCCCTCCACGCTTCCCTGCAGCCTTCCCTTTTAGCCTTCCCTGCAGCCTTCCTTGGAGGCTGTGGCTCTGGAGGTGGACTTGTGGCAGGAGGAGGAGGATGGGAGAGTGCATATAAGTGCATGTTCTCACTAATTTGGCCCCTTAACCCCTTCTGAAAGGCCTGAAAAATAATATTCTCACACATGAAGCATTGGCCCTCCTCCATTTGCTGCAATTTTGCAGCTACATAGAATCCATAAGCTTCTTCAGTGTCGGGGGGTGTTTTCAGGGCCGCATTAGCGTCCTGAATGAGACCCAGTGCTGCCTCCTCCACGTTACTCCCCTTCTTGGCCCTTTTTGTTGTAAGGTGGAGGGGAGGCACCTGGAATTGGGTGAGGCTACTGGGCCTGGGCCTGGCCACCTCCTGGCTGACACTTACTCCTGCCTCCTCAATCGCACACAATTTTCAGCTCATGACTGTTGCAAATTGAATGTTAATAAATAGAAAAGACTATCATTCTGAGCCCAGAATTTTTCATTCTTGTCCCAATCATTTTTGGCCCATACTGTCTATTGATATGTCAAACACTTTTTGTTCAATCATTCATTTGTTATCAATAATAACATCTAGTTAACAACAATAATTTTCGGACGATAAATATGTTCAAAAATACTATACCTGGCTCCAGCTGGGCTCCTCAACTTCTTCCAGGATAGAAGGCCCAGCTTGGTCCTCGGAAGCCTCAGCTGGGTTGAGGGAAGGGTGGATGGAAGTGTAGAAAGTGATTCCTTGGCTTCAATCTGGTCTTCCAGAAACCACATCCTGTTGTAGTACCACAGACTGGGTACATACACATCCTTTGCTGCTGCTCCTGATTTCATGGAAGCCTGGACCTTATTAAGCTCCTTCCTATATGTGCTTCTCAAGCTACCAATTTTCTTATTCACAAACTCGGTGTCTGCGTTGGGGACCTGCATCTTCACAAATTGCATCAGTTTCTCCAGCGATGACTTCCTAGCTGGTTTATTTAGATGTAAGGGGTTTTTAACCTCCCACAAATTTATCATATCCCTGTATCTGTCTATGAACTGGCCCATGAATTCAGGGTCTTTGAATTGTTTCATATTTGCTGCAAGACAAAACACAAGACAAAAACACTAATATCAGGCTAAACTCTCCTAATCTTATTCCAATATAGGCCTCAATCTCGAATCAGTATAGGCCACTGATGTCCCAAGTTAAAATGTTACCTTCGTTCTCACGATCGGCACTTCCTCCACTCACAGATCGTATGTACGACATGCGCGTGTTAGCTATATATACACTGCACATGTGTGAAACTACGCCCGCATCGCCCACCCCTGACGTTCTTTATAGAATACTCCCCTCCCCTTCTCTTTCATCGCAGTCAGAGAGGAACATGGCAGAGGCACAGCAGGTGCATAATAGCAGTAACAAGGATGAAAGCCTTGAGCCAGAAACGTTGCGATCCTGCAGGAGATTTAAGGCCTCAAATATGGCCTTTGTAGAGATAGTGGAGATGGTGGACATCTTGAAGAGGGCCGACTATGACGGGAAGTATGGACCTTACCTAAACCCAAATGTGAGAAAGGCCAAGATCATGTCTAAAGTTGTGAAGAGTCTGCACAAGAATTTTGGGGTATGACAATCCAAGGAGCAATTGAGGAAACGCTGGTCAGGCCTGAAATTGAGGGAGCAGGATCAGTACAGAAGGATCAAGAAAGTGCTTCTAAAAAGTAAGTACTTTTCGTGTGTTCCTATTATTATTATTACTTGCATGCTGCTCCATGTGCTTTTCTTTACTGTTGTACAGTTTAAAATGGCTACTTTCATGTTCATGGGCACAGTAATTGGTCATAGGAAACATTGTTCATTTGCCAACTAAATACAATGTTTTTGGCAGATACAGGGTTAACTACATTTGGTCATGTTAATTTGTATTAAAAGAAGTTTAGGACATTGTTGTCTAGATGTGTTTGAAGCTAGAAAGAATTGCAAACTTGATTCAGTGTAATGTAAGGAGAGGACACTCAGCAGCTGTTTACACATGTGGACTCAGGAGCACTAGTGTGGGACACAAGAACAAACTTTTTAGGGTGTCCCACACAGGTACTCCAGTGGATACTAGACATGTGCACACTGAAATATTTAGTTTCGGAATTTCGTTTTCCTCCGAAAAATAAATTTATTTAGTTACTCCCGAAATTCGTTTTTATTTATTTTGTTTCGGTAAAAAATGCATTCGTCCAAAAATCCAAAATAATTAAGGTCGAATCTATCATTGAAGGCTATTGGTGTCTGTCGAATGTTCTAAGAAGATTCGACAGAGCAGCTAAACTGTACGACGCCGCAATCATACATTTCCGGTCGAATGTTCCGGCTATAAGCTGTAGTAGAATTCTAATGTTGTATGACACTAGTAATAATTATATTTATTAATTATTATTACTAGTCAACCAACATTAGAATTCTTCTATAGCCTATGGGCGGAGCATCTGACCATAAATGTCTGCTTGCAGCGACTGCTTCGTCGAATCTTCATGTCGAATCTTTTCTCTCTATGCTGAATAATCTTGGACTAATAGAGTTAGGTTAGGCACATTCAACCTGTTTTGCTATTGTCTCTAAAATGTCGAATCTTTTCTCTCTATGTCGAATCTTTTCTCTCTATGTAGAATAATCTTGGACTAATAGAGCTAAGGTTAGGCACATTCGACCACAGGTTCGATGGACACAGATTGCTATTGTCAGCGTCATGTCGAATCTCCTTTCCATATCGAACTGTTGTTGCAACGAAAACGAAAATAAAGCATTTGTGTATGTCGGATCTTTCGGTTTTGGATTCTGCATGTTCGTTATCGTTTATTAAAACGATAATGAAAATACCCAAAATTCAGACGAAAGTGCATTCGGACTAAAACAAATGCACATGTCTAGTGGATATTTGGGGTGTCTCCATGTGTGAAACTTGTCCAAAAAAGGTAAGTATTCCAGCTTTATTAAGGGAAAAAATCATGTCTTCAGCTTGGAACTCTGCCAAAACAGACAACTGTACCCCACTTCCAAGCAATGTTTCATATTCCTATTTCTGGCCTCAAATATCGGTGTGCTAAGTATACCTTTTGTTTCATTCTCATAGAGGAGAAAAGACTCCGATGTCTGAGGACACCAGGAACCCCCCACCTCCTGAAGAAGGGGAACAGAGGACACCACAACCAGAGGATGCGGAGGAAGGAGAGGTGGTTGAAATTGTCACCACAACAGGTGAATGTCTGAGACCACAGGTTCAGGTAATAGATGTATGCCTGCATATTTATAATACATGGTGTGTATTTTTTCTTTTAGGTGATGTGCATGTTGTGGAAGAACAATCTCCTCATTGCACGAGTGACAGTGCACAAAGGCTAATCCAGGACATAATGTTTTGTACTCAGGATTTAGACATCATCAAGCAAAAAGCAAATGACATATAACAAAAACTGAAGAACATGATTAATGTACTAGGAAGAATCTAAATAACAACAAAATGACACCATTTTCTATTTTTGGGGACCAATTTTTTCAAATGTTTTACGCATTTTAAAAGCCAAATTTTGAAGATGCACACAGTGTGTCAACATGTGCTATCTGCCATCAGGGGATATCAATGTACGTGTTTTGTGGGTGAAACCCCTTCCTTGTAACTCAAGTAGGTGAGAGGAAGTGGTTGCACCCCCAAAACATGTCTATTGATCGCCCATGATGGGAGATAGTACATGTTGACATTAGGCAGGGGATCAGGAGGGAAATCCTCAGTTTGACTCCCAATTTGTGTGCATCTTCAAAATTTGGCTTTTACAGGGGTGACATCACCCCATCTGATGAAGGCAATATCAACACATTTTTGACACTATAATGTCTGATATTGCCTTCAGTTTTTCAATGTTGAAGTTTGTAAGTTCCTGAGTTGTGTATGTTATGTTTTGAAACATGCCTGTTTATGTACTAAAAAAATATTTTCAAGGTAAAACTTTAAAAAAACAAGATAAAAAAAAAAAGTTTTACAACGTGCATGTGAATGTGCACGGAGTAAAAGGTTTTATACTCAATAATGTGTGGCTTCTTCTTTCAATGCTCAATACCAGTTTTTGTATTAAGTTGGTGTTTACAGTGACAATGGGTGTTATTTAATAATCAAAAAACCACTTGGAACTACAAGTGCACTAGGAGAACCTAGGAGACAGCTAAAAGAAACAAAAGCAGTAAATCAAAACAGATTTGATCAGATCAAATTTTTTTAAATATCTAAAATATTTACAAATTTGCTGGCATAGCAATGGCCCCCCTACCCTTAAAATAATCAACATATTTTTGACACACTTCACGGGCGATTTGGGGGGGCAAGCCAGGACGGCCAGCTTCCAGGGCCATCATTGTAGTTTCTGGAAGTCCAGCCTCAAGCCCAACTGAGGCAACATAATTCAGAGCATTTCTCTTTAAAAAGTTGTGACGTATGCAGCATGCTAGAACTATGTGGTTAAGTTTGTACTCCGCCATATTTATTGCTGTAAGAAATAGGCGGAACCGGCTGGCCATTATCCCAAGGGCATTCTCCACAACCCGGTAATTAAAAACCCTCTTGTCCGGGGAGAGGGCCCTCTGGGGGAATGGCCTCATCAGGTGATCACCCAGACCAAATGCTTCATCAGCGATAAAAACAAATGGGAGTCCTTCCACAATCTCTTCCGCAGGTGGCAATCCCAAGCCACCACTTTGGAGACATCGGAAGAACTCGGTCTGGGCAAAGACTCCACCATCTGACATCCAGCCATTCTTCCCCATGTCCACATAGAGAACTCGTATGTCGCCGACACCACCGCCATCAACACAATACTATGAAACCCCTTATAGTTAAAATAGTATGACCTCTTGTGGGGTGGTGGGACAATGTGGACATGCTTCGCATCGATTGCCCAATCCGAAGTTGGGAAAGTCACAATGATTAGCAAATTGGGAAGCTACAGTCTGCCATTCCTGTGGTGTTGAAGGAAACTGTGGAGTGAAAAAAGAAAAAAAATTATTAGTACTTTTGCACATAACATTGGAAACAGATTAAACACAAACATTCTTGGCCAACATCAGTATAACATTTATTTTAAGGAGTATTTAAAGACAAAAATATAAGGTCCACTTATCAGATTCCTCACCCCCTCTGATGGCCCATTGGAAACATTTTAGGGGAGGGTTATAAATGAGTTTTGGACTAACTAGGCTAGGTGTATATGGGCCCAGGATAGCATGCTGGGGAGGTTAATGAAGGCAAATATGCATGAAGGACAAAAAAGGAGCATTAAAAGCTTACAGCATGCATGAGGACAAAGAGGACATTCACAGCAAATTACAATCATGGTAATTAGGGAATGATGAAAGAAATACAAAACATTAGCGTACATTAAATACATAGAATGTGATGTTAAAGGAGAAAACTTACCCTAATATAGTCCTTTTGCAGGACCTGTATGATGGCAGAACAAGTCTCTGAAATAATGATCCCCAGAGCCTGGGGGGAGATGCCTGTAGAGAACTTGAGGTCCTGTAGACTTCTCCCCGTCGCCAAGTACCGCAATGTGGCGATTAATCTCTGCTCCGGAGTGATGGCTTGCCAGATGCAGGTGTCCTGCTTCGTAATATAAGGGGACAGCAAAGCCAACAGACAGTGAAAAAGGGGGTCCCTCATCCGGAGAAAATTCCTGAAATCATCAGGGTTATTCTCCTGGATCTCCTGCAGCAAAGGCATATGAGAGAATTGGTCATGCTGGAGCAACCAATTCTTGGTCCATTAACTCCTCCCCACCCTGTTCATGGACTGGGCTTGGGTCAAAGCAAGAACCCCAAGACCAAACCCCCGCAAAGCACAAACTCTGTGATGAGTACATACCCACAACATGGCTTCAAAATGGTCGGCTGGTCAGAATGAACTAACAGAACGCACTAAAGAACAGAAAGGCCTGTGAAGAGCAAGCTGAAAATCAGAAACGAGTGGACAAGAACGCACTGGAAAACAGATACGAACTGACTACACGCACTGGAAACCAGATACAAACCCACAAGCACAAACTGAAGAGCAGTAACGAACTGAAAAGCACAAGGCTGAAAAGCGCGAATCGTCTATCACCAAACTTCTACTAACACAAGATAAATATGAGATTAGCAGAAGGAGCCCTAAGGGTAACACGCTGGCTATTGAAAGTATGAAGTGTGACCGTCTGTATGCAAGTCAAGCTTGAGTGGAATTCCGTCAGAAAAACCATCCAAGATTTTTCCAAAAGAAATTCCATTCGTGTGTACGCGACATTAGAGTAATTGACTCTTCCTAAGTTCCAAATTTCTATAGACCTCTGATGGACTAGAGACACTAGTGGACTCTCATCTGTCACCTCTCACTGCCCCACACAATGGGAACTTATTGGTTCCTGTTAACCTAATCTGGTACTCTCTGTAGCTACTAAGGTAGAATTGGTTTTCTACCTTTACTTCCGGACTAATTCTTTCCCCTTTTTCACTTTCCACTTCCTTCCTTGCCGCTCCCATCCTCCCCTTTTTATTTTTTTCCTCTCTCCTATCATCCAAGTTCCCCCCCTCCCTACCCACCACTTCCTCAGTCTTCGCCATTTAGAGGTTACATAAGCTCCCTCACTCTTTAGTACTCGCAGAGATTTCTTTGGTATACCCGAAGTGGATGATTTAAAACCCACTTAAAATATAACTTGACCTCTTCAGATCCAAGTATGCAATGCTCCACCCTTAAAATAGTCTCATTAAATGTCAAAGATCTCAATATGCCTGAGGTCTTAAATATGCACAGCCTTAGAGTCAGACTTCTACACCCCAGTAGAAGTCTGACGACGAAACGTGCGTAGGGCGGGTTACGAACGTCTTGCAGCACCTCTAACAAAGGGAATTCGCTAACTTTTGGCATGCTTGATTTGCTCATTTGAAATGTGAGTACATTTGTCTATTAAGTTTTAATAAAAGTTCTCCTATGGTTTTACGCGATGGGCATACCTTCTTTCCTTTACATGTAATTACTACACCACAATACGCAAGTAAAGTTTGGGGGATATCCTTGATTGCTACACAGTGACAGACACTGAGACCGCGCATACCCCTGCAGGGGAATGCAGACAAGGCACTAATTAAAGAAACCAGCACTTGGATAAGAAGCTTTCCTACAGATATTTGACCCTCAAAGATTGAACACTACAAAATACTCCAAAAAGAACTTGTTTTTTTTCATAAACGGAACTTTTCCTATCCAACCAATACTGGTCACAGCACAAGAGTCACTATTTATGATGGATATTTTGCACAATGTTGTATGGATTTGTATGATTTAACACTGGTCACTTTAGTGATGCTGCACTATGCACTTTTGTTGAATAATTGAAGCACCTTATGTTGCAATTGTACCTTTAACAGTAAGGACTTGGCACCAGTCACATATTTATTCATTTTTGGCACACACACTTTAGGAATTATAAAGTCATTTTAAAGAGAGGTTTTTTTTTTTTTTTTGTCTCCATAAGGGCAGCGCCATACTATTCCTGTTTTCCTTTTCTTTTTTTTTTTTTTAACACTTTCCACCTAGATGATATTACATCTATATCCACAACTACTTTATTACTTAATTTAAAGGGCACAATGCACCTTTGTTGAACAATTGGAGCACCAGTTGTTGTATTTTCATTTTGAATAGAAATATTCACCACCAGTCAGTTTTATTCAATTTTTGAACATATACAGGTTTTAGAAGCAATTCTATAAGGATACTAGGCAATACATTCACCACAAAGAAAGAAAAAAAATAAAAATAAATAAATAAAAAAAAAAAAAAAAAAAATTTTGTCTCCATAAGGGCAGCGCCATACTACTCCTGCTTTTTTACCAAGAATAAATTAGAACTGACTGATAAAACCCAAACCACTGGGGGGAATAGGCCTGCCAGATCTTAGGAACTACTATTGGGCATGTAACCTATCTAGAATTGTAGATTGGTCGGTACACCACCAACTAAAAGATTGGGTGAGCCTTGAGGAATCATTCTCTGCCATAACATTAAAATTAACTCTGTGGATCCTACATATTCCGTCATATTCCATCAGTTCTGCAGGAACACCCACTTATCAACCCATCTTTATAAGGCTTCAGAGAATTTTGTACAACGCTTAATATCTTAATATATTTAGATCTCAACAAAACCCCAGATATGCTTGGAAATTCATTCCCTTTCTGGGCGTATTTCCAAATACACCACTTTTTACGGAACATTGATTGCTCCTCATCTGTCTCTTGCATTCTTACCCCATTTGAATCTCTTTGCTCCCAAACCACACCCTGACACATGACATCTACCATTCATAATTTACTCTTTGAAACCACAACCCCTAAATCAGGGGAAACCTGCCACACATGGGAAAGGGAATTGCAAATACAAGGGAATTGTCCCCCAATGTTAGGGGTTTTCTAGGCAGCAGAAATATAATATGAGGGGATGACACTTAATAGAAAAAGGTACATTTTATTGAAAATTATAATTTTCAATAAAATGTACCTTTTTCTATTAAGTGTCATCCCCTCATATTATATTTCTGCTGCCTAGAAAACCCCTTACCTTTGGGGACAATTCCCTTGTTTCTGCTCTACTCAGGGTGTGCAGCAATCTTCTTTTCTCAAGTGTTCCCCTGTTTTCAGGGAATTTCAAATAGAGCTTACAGAAAAACAATTGGAAAGGATCTTTACTATAGCTCATAAAGGTCAATCAATGTCTCGACCCAAGAAAGCAATTACAAAACTTTAACTTGTTGGTATCAAACAATGTCCCTACTCAAAAAATACAACCCAGGTACTTCTAGTAACTGTTGGAGAGGGTGCGGAGAACAGAATACACTGTTGCATATATGGTGGTCATGCCCATTAATACAATCATTCTGGTCTCAAGTCCATGAAATAACGACACAAATTTCTACATACCCATTAGAACACACACCAACACAATTTTTACTCCACCATTCCTCCACATCTACATAAGCCTACCGGAAGTCCCATGTTATTCGTGTGATAAATGCAGCCAAACTGTGCATCCCAGTACACTGGGGCTCAACTAAGACACCCACCATTCCTGAATGGCTCAAATGCATTGATAAAATTGCAGAAATGGAGGAACTAATCTGTATAGCGTGAGATTCTAAATTCTCATGAGTATGGGCCTGCGGGACCCATTTTAGAACCACAGACAGATATGTGAACCCGATGGGACTAAACCAGGTAAACCAGACAAATGAAACCCAAACCTAATTCAGTTTATATCTACATCTATATTTTGTTTTTAACCTGTGGTGACAGACCTCCCCCCAAACCAGGAATGAGTAGGGGAAGGCCCTAGCAGAGTAGATTATCAAAATCTCATATAAACTGTGACTTCAGATCTATACTGACTGAATACACATTTGTTTCACAGATCCGAAACTACGTTAATTGTCTTTGGCGAAGACTGAGGCAGTATCCCCCCCCCCGTCACTCTTGAGACATTTGTAATAATATTGAACTTCCCATACGGGATCCAGCCTATATATAACAACCCAAGAATAAAATAGACCTAGTACCCTAACATGACCCATCTCGGCATGAATAAGAAGCTTCTTCTTCCACATCACGACAGGCCCTACTACAATGTGGCCCCTTTATCAGAAGTCATGATTAGGTCCATTTCAAATGTTAAAGTTCTTGGTTGTTTACAATATTGAATTCAGCATGCTTGGTTAATATCTCTTACTATGTACCATATGTTACCTGCTCTATATTGAGACACCTTATAAGTGTTATAAATTGTATTGCCCTCTTACTTCATTTCCAATAAAACTTTTTTGGAAAAAAAAATAGAAAATCGATCTCAGGCTTTTCAGCAAAAGAAAAAATGGCAGTGTTTTTATCTGCCGACGCAGATCAAAAGCAAAAGAGATAAAGAAGCAGGTCAAACAGCTGGCAATGGCTGGTATGCAAGCCTGGACCCACTATTCACCATCAAATATCCACGCCGATACTGCCTAACCCATGCACCTGCATAATCAAGGAGGTGTAGGACATGGGGTCTAAAGAAACGATTAAAAGTATTGTTAACTGACACTCCCTTTTGATAGAACAGATGGTTTGTTAAAGGGCATTTTTTAGCTATTCCTTGTGCACAATCCTCACTGGTGATCAATGTAGTTTGGGAACAGGAGAGCCCAAAAATGAGCCTACAATCCAAGCCAACCCAAGACAGTTTTTGCTAACCTCTTGTTAGTAAAGACAGGAAGATAATGACCAAATAGATAAAAACTTTCCACAAACTGTTTAAAAAGTTCCATCAGACCTTACCCTGTGGTTCCTTATTTGGTTTAAAAAATAACAGCCAATGAGGTAATTCCCACCTTGTAGTCCCTCCTACATTCTGAAAGTGGTATTAAACCCAAAAACAATATTTAATTACATTTCAGTTTACCAGTTCTATTTTCAGGATTTTCCCCTTCATTTTCACTGTCAAGTGACAGTTATAGGGTTGAGATAAACCATTTAACACTGACAGGGGTGCTCACAATGGACAGGCCTTATTAATTTCTGTTTATAAAACTTTTAACTCAAAAGGAATAAAAAGCTGCCTAAAAAGTGTAAGCAGGAGTTTGGTTTTACTTTGTTAATCAAATGCGTTGAAATCTGTTAGCACATCCAACATTATTCTCTCACTAGTTTGACAATGCTACTACCCAATGGTGTCTCAGTTGCTCCTCCATTCAGAGTGGAGATTCCCTACCTAAGACAGGAAGCATGGCTGGGCGATACTAAAAAGTGCAGGATGATTCTTTCTTTCCTGGTACACACTATTGCATCTCCTGGCTGTACAAAGTTAGTGTATTTACAGACACTTATTCCCCTAAAGCCGCGTACACACGAGCGGAATGTCCGACAGAAAAAGTCAGACGAAAGCTTTTTATCGTCTATTCCAATCGTGTGTATCCCTCATTGGACTTTTTTTTTTGAAAATTCTTATGGACCTAGAAATGAAACATGTTCTAAATATTTCCGATGGAACCAATTCCTATCGGGAAAACTGCTCATCTGTATGCTGTTACGATGGACCAAAAACGACGCATGCGCTGAAGCAAGTACAGGACGGAAGCTATTGGCTACTGGCTATTGCACTGCCTTTTTCTAGTCCAGTCGTACGTGCTGTACGTCACCTCGTTCTGGACGGTCGGACTTTGGTCGGACTTTGGTTTGACCGTGTGTAGGCAAGACCGCTTGAATGGAATTCCTTCGGAGAAACCTTCGGAGTTTATTCCGATGGCAAAACCGGTCGTGTGTATGCAGCATAACAGATTTTCATGGAGAGTTTGTAAAAATCTGTACTTTTTACTTCTGTCCATGAATATCTGTGAGAGGATTAAGTGTCTGTAAATACACTGACATTGTACAGCCAGTAGATGCAATATTACATACAGTCAGGTCCATAAATATTGGGACATCTACACAATTCTAATCTTTTTGGCTCTATACACCACCACAATGGATTTAAAATTAAACAAACAAGATGTGCTTTAACTGCAGACTTTCAGCTTTAATTTGAGGGTATTTACATCCAAATCAGGTGAACAGTGTAGGAATTACAACTGTTTGTATATGTGCCTCCCACTTTTTAAAGGAAAAAAGTAATGGGACAGATTAACAATCATCCATCAAACTTTCACTTTATAATACTTGGTTGCAAATTCTTTGCAGTCAATTACAGCCCGAAGTCTGGGATGCATAGACATCACCAGACGCTGGGTTTCATCCCTGGTGATGCCCTGCCAGGCCTCTACTGCAACTGTCTTCAGTCGCTGCTTGTTCTTGGGGCATTTTCCCTTCAGTTTTGTCTTCAGCAAGTGAAATGCATGCTCAATCAGATTCAGGTCAGGTGATTGACTTGGCCATTGCATAATATTCCACTTCTTTCCTTTAAAAACTCTTTGGTTGCTTTCGCAGTATGCTTCGGGTCATTGTCCATCTGCACTGTGAAGCGCCGTCCAATGAGTTCTGAAGCATTTTGCTGAATATGAGCAGATAATAGTTCCCGAAACACTTCAGAATTAATCCTGCTGCTTTTGTCAGCAGTCACATCATCAATAAATGCAAGAGAACCAGTTCCATTGGCAGCCATACATGCCCACGCCATGACACTACCACCACCATGCTTCACGGATGAGGTGGTATGCTTTGGATCATGAGCAGTTCCTTTCCTTCGCCATACTCTTCTCTTCCCATCACTCTGGTACAAATTGATCTAGGTCTCATCTGTCCATAGGATGTTGTTCCAGAACTGCGAAGGCTTTTTTAGATGTTGTTTGGCAAACTCTAATCTTGCCTTCCTGTTTTTGAGGCTCACAAATGGTTTACATCTTGTGGTGAACCCTCTGTATTCACTCTGGTGAAGTCTTCTCTTGATTGTTGACTTTGACACACATACACCTACCCCCTGGAGAGTGTTCTTGATCTGGCCAACTGTTGTGAAGGGTGTTTTCTTCACCAGGGAAAGAATTCTTCAGTCATCCACCACAGTTGTTTTCTGTGGTCTTCCGGGTCTTTTGGTGTTGCTGAGCTCACCGGTGCGTTCTTTCTTTTTAAGGATGTTCCAAACAGTTGATTTAGCCACACCTAATGTTTTTACTATCTCTCTGATGGGTTTGTTTTGTTTTTTCAGCCTAATGATGGCTTGCTTCACTGATAGTGACAGCTCTTTGGATCTCATATTGAGAGTTGACAGCAACAGATTCCAAATGCAAATAGCACACTTGAAATGAACTCTGGACCTTTTATCTGCTCCTTGTAAATGGGATAATGAGGGAATAACACACAACTGGCCATGGAAGAGCCGAGCAGCCAATTGTCCCATTACTTTTGGTCCCTTAAAAAGTGGGAGGCAGATATACAAACTGTTGTAATTCCTACACCGTTCACCTGATTTGGATGTAAATACCCTCAAATTAAAGCTGAAAGTCTGCAGTTAAAGCACGTCTTGTTCGTTTCATTTCAAATGCATTATGGTGGTGTATAGAGCCAAAAAGATTAGAATTGTGTAGATGTCCCAATATTTATGGACCTGACTGTATCAGAAAAGAAGGAATCAGTTTGCACTGTTTAGTGCTGCCCACCATGGTTATGAGGGAGGACAATTAAAGCTACAGCTGCTTTGCCTTCCTTTGCTTCCTTAGCCAAAAAATGCTGTAACCTGCCCCCTCACAAGCCAACCATTGACTGAAAGCAGAAGATGTTGGATCAGAGTGGGAGGAAAAGGGGACACAGTAAAGTATGAGTTGAGAGCATGCATACCTGCACAGTGTAATGCATATTTTTCTCTGATTAGCTGGATCCCTGATCGCCAGACTTCCCACACCAATAGAAGACATGGCATTTTCGGATTTCTGCTCCCAGCCTGTATGGTAGTGATTCTGACCTCAAAACTCTATCCATTCTCCCCACCTTTGCTTTTATTTCTCCTCCTTGCTTACTTTTCTCCTCTCTTGCTCTCATTTTCCCCTTTGCTCTCCCTTTTGCTCCCTCCACTCCCTTTCTTCTCCTCCTTGCTTTCTTTCCCCCTCTTTTTCTCCATACCTTCTCTCCCTTTCTCACTCCTCCTCACTTTTTTTCTCCCTTACGCTCTCTCTCCACCTTGTTCTCTCTCTCTCTCCCACACTCTCTCCTTTTCCTCCTCTCTCTCCCCTTATTTTCTCCCCCCTCTCTCTTTCTCTCTTTCTACTCAATTTCTCTCTCTCTCCTCTCACTCTTTCTCCCCCCTCTACCCCTCATTCTCTCTCTCTCCCCCTTTGCATTTTCTCTCCTCTTTCTCTTTCTCCACTTTCACTCTATTTGTCTCCTCCCCCTTGCTCTCTGTCTCTCCCCTCCTCACTCTCTCAGTCTCCCTCTTACTCTTTCTCTTCCCTCTCACTCTTTCCCCTCCTTGCTCTCACTCTCTCCCCTCATGCTTTCTCCTTCCCCTCACTCTTTGTCTCTCCCCCCACCCTTTCTCTCTCCTGACTTTGTCGCAACATCTCACTTTCGCTTTCCCCCCTGTGCCCTATTTCTCCCTCCTCCCTCTTGCACCCTCTCCACTCCCTCTCACCATGCTCACTGTTCCCCCTTTTTTTAGTTTCCCAGGGTGTCCCAAGTCTTTATAATCCTAGTTAAGCTCCACATCATTTCATGCGGCTTTGAGTTTTTAAATGATGGGCCTCATGCACACTGGGCAATGTTTGAGCTGCTGTTTTGGATGTCAGACTTTTTTTGCTTCCTCTAAACATCCAGTGTGCTCATGCACACATAGGTTTTTGTTAGCATTTTGTTGCAGGAGTGTTTAGTGGCAGACAAAAAGCCCTCTGCCAGTGTGTTCTGGAGCAGCAGCGTGGATTTTAAGATGAACCCCCACGCCAAAAAAAATTTGGCATAGGGTCCCTCCAAAATCCACACCAGACCCTTATCTGAGCATGCAGCCTGACAGGCCAGGAAAGGGGGAGTGACAAAAACAGCATGAGGGTCCCACCAATCCATGCCAGGCCCTTTGGGTCTGGTATGGATTTTAAGGGGAACCCCATGTCAAAATAAAAAAAAGGGGTGGGGATCTACCAAATCCATGCCAGACCCTTTGGTCTTTCATGGATTTTGAGGGGAGCCCCCACACCAAAATTTTTAAAAAATGGCATGCATTTCCGCCAATAAAATCCACAGCAGACCCTTATCTAAGCATGCAGCCTGGCAGGCTAGGAAAGGGGGGACGAGCGAGTGCCCCCATCCTGAACCATCCTAGGACACATGCCCTTAACATGAGGGTGCTTTGGGATAGGGGGTCTGCCCCCCCAAAGCACCTTGTCCTCATGTTGATGGGGTCAAGGGCCTCTTCCCCACAACCCTGGCCGGTAGTTGTGGGGGACTGCAGGCAGGCGCTTATAGGAATCTAAAAGCCTCCTTTAACAAGGGGGCCAGGTCCCCAGAGTCCAGCTCCCCCTATGTAAATGAATATGGGGTACATATTACCTCTACTCATTCACCAAAAAAGTGTGGTGAAGTCCTTTATTAAAAAATTAAAAATAAGAAAAGATTTCCCCCGGTCTATATCTATTGTCAATCACAACACTGACCGCCACTGCTGACCCGAAAAAAGAAAAAAACAAAACGCTGGTCCTGACGAAGGCTTCCTGATTCAGATAAGCCTCCCCGCCAGCAGACCCCCACAACCACTGGCCAGGGTTGTGGGTAAGAGGCACTTGTCCCTATCAATGCCCCAAAGCATTCCAAAGCATGTTGAGGGCATGTGGCCTGGTATGGTTCAGGAGGGGGGCCTTTCCTGGCCTGCCAGGCTGCATGCTCAGATAAGGGTCTGGTATGGATTTTGGGGGGACCCCACACCATTTTTTTTACATATTGGCATGGGGTTCCCCTTAAATCCATACCAGAAACAAAGATTGGGGGGACCCCACGCCGTTTTTTTTCAAATTCTTTTTATTGCCTGTCGGCTTCCCGACCTGCTCCTTAACAACCAGCTATTCACTGGTTGTTAAGAATGTCCGCAACCCCGCTCCTTAATGCTTAAGCTACTGAACGTAGCTTACACACTTGGTTAAACAATGCTAAACACCAACAAAAAATGCAAAAAAATGTGTTTTTTTTGTCCAGCGTTTCTAAAGCAGTTTTTAACTTTCTAGTGTGCATAAAGCCTAAAGCTAGGCAGATAATGTGTTGGATATTGTTAATGTTTACATATTGGTTATATTGTTTAACCACTTTAATACAGGGCACTTCCCCCCCTTCTTGCCCAAGCCATTTTCAGCTTTTAGCGCTGTCGCTTTTTCAATGACAATTGCGTGGTCATGCTACACTGTACCCAAACTAAATTTTTATCAATTTGTTCCTACAAATAGAACTTTCTTTTGGTGGTATTTGGTCATCTCTGGGGTTTTTATTTTTTGCTAAACAAATAAAAAAAGACAGAAAATTTTGAAAAAAGAATGTTTTTCTTAGTTTCTGTTATAAAATTTTGTAAATAAGTAAGTTTTCTCCTTCACTGATTGGCACTGATGAGGCTGCATTGATGAGGTGGCACCAATGAGGTGGCACTGATGGGCACCAATGATGGGCACTAATATGCAGCACTGGTGGGCACTGATAGGCAGCACTGATAGGTGGCACTGACATGAAGCACTTATGTCCATTGATAGGCAGCACTGATGGGCACTCATGTGGCACTGATGTGCACTGATGGGCACTGATAGGCGACACTGATGGGCACTGAAAGGCTGCACTGATGGGTACTTATGGGTGGCACTGATAGGTGGCACTGAGGGTATGGATGGGCACTGATGGACACTGATAGACAGAACTGATGGGCATCACTGAGAAGGAGGCACTGACAGGCATTTCTGATGGGCGCTGATTGGCATCATTTGTGGGCAAAAATTGGCATCATATGTGGGCACAGATTGGCATCCTTGGTGGCTATGGGTGGCAAAACTGGTGGTCATCAGTGTTGGGCATCCCTGGTGGTCCTGGTGGCATCCCTGGTGGTCCTATGTGGGCATCCTGGGGGGGTGTACTGATAATCAATTAGCACAGACCCCCCTGTCAGGAGAGCAGCCGATTAGCTCTCCTTTAGTCACATCTGTTAGATGAGATACACGGCTCTTCCTGTTTACACCATGATTAGCTGTGATGGACACAGCTGATTACATGGTAAAGAGCCTCCATCAGAGGCTCTTTACCGAGATCGGTGTCAGATTGACACACCACACCACCCATCGCCGCATGCCTCCACGGGCGTGCGCCAGCTCGTTATCCTGAAAGATGTCATATACGTCCAGTCAGGTTAACGGAACCACCACCCGGCTATCAGTTTGCTATAGGCCAGGCGGGAAGTGGTTAAATATTGATTGGATTCGTTTCTAATAGAAGTTTCTATAACATTTAGGCCAGTAAAAAAATTTGCCTTGTCAGTAATTTCCCCCTCTTTTGTCAGTAAAAAGAAGTTGTAGAGGATTGGCAACCCTGACAGGAAGTGTGTTACTGGCTGGCTCACTAAATGAAAATAAAGAAAAAAGACTAATAAAAGGAAAACAAATGCAGCTCCAACATTTAAGGATTGGCAAGCTGCAATACATGACATTTTTTGGGGGGGTTTAGGTCCACTTTAAACCCTTCTTTGTCTATGTCCTTCTGCACCAGTCCGACAACCCCTCTGCCTAGGCTGCACACTGCTATTTTGTTTACTTAATAATTACTGAATATACTACCATCGTGTGCAACAAATAATTTAGGAGTGTTCTACATTAAAAATAAATATTCAACTTGGTGGCTGGCACCTCTATTAAATTTTCCCCAAGCGTGTGCCTGTTGGGCTTAGTAGAAGATCTAGCTCCTAGAGTGGCGGATCGAATATGATTGGCCATCTGCTATTTTATACCACAAAGTTATTATGTTGTGCGGGAAGAAGTGGGCCCCCCCCCCTTTTTATGGAAACAACAAGTTAATAATGTTCTGCCCTATTATAAAGACATGTATGCAGATAGGGGGGTTGCCTCAAGAAATATGATAAAGTTTAGGAACTTTCCACGGCAGGGGATACCTAAAGTCTCTATAGTGTTGTCCTGATGCCGCTCACTGTGGCTTGTGGGTTACTTCAGGATCCCTTGGGGCTTTTTGGATATGATGTGGTATGGTTGGTCGGTTGGTCACGAGTCCTATTAGTTGCTGGTTTTGTATGTTGTTTTTCTCCATAAGGCTAATGTTCAATACCATCCGTTTTTATATATTGTGTTCGCCCCTGCGTGGGCTAAATGCCTGAGGTATGGACAGTTATTGTGTGACTGTATTTCTTTGTTTTTGTACCTATTCAAAATATTAAGAGATTAAAAAATAAATATTCAGCTATACACATATAATAGATGTACTGGGAATCTGTATTGGTAAAAGTCTATATGTGTGTAAAATAGCTTTTTGATGCATTTTGGCCTGCTTCTAAGATTACTTAAAAAAGAAAATAACTATGAATGTATCTTTGTGATGTATATGTCAATGGCTATGCAAATACAAAGACCACATACAGGGAGGGCCTATTGATTGTTCACATGTTGAATGACAAGCATTCTATGAAAGGTTTTGAGAAACAGGGAAGCTTAACCTTCAACAGCTACAATGACCTGTTGCTCTGAATGACAGTCACAGGATGAAATAAGCTGGATGCAGCAATAGCTGAATTCATTATATATGCCATAAGTTAGGAGTTAAACTACTTTTCTTGGTGTACCATACGCAGATGTCATTAAAGGTCGGTGTTACAATGCAGTGTTTGTACACAAAACAAGAGTTCCATATGGTATATTAAAATAAGGCAGTCTGTGATTTTTTTGTCTTCCCACAGCTGCACAACCATCTTAATTTTAAAGACGAGATTGAATTGGAGTTATGCCATGCCTTGTGCCTGTGCATTGCTCATGTGGGTCAGGCAAGCTCTCTGAGATCTCATACCCTTTCTTTTTTTTTTCAGCCAAGCCCATCTAAGTTTATGGGAATGAAGAATATCATAAAAAGTGTACATAATAAAATCTGATTTAAAAAAACAATACAATATCTCTGATAGAAGGCCACACAGTGATAGGGAGGAGATGTCTAAGGTCCCTAACTCACATTCATACATACTAGGGATAATTTAGACAGGATCTAATTAACCTACCAGCATGCCTTATGACAAAAATGATCACAGGCTATGAGCCTCATGGGGCACACTTTTTATGTCTACCTTTTTCCTTTTTGCCTACATGTTTACAGTTTGTGGGTGACTTGATTGCCTATCATTTCTCTTTTTGTTCTGATTTCATTTTTTTTTACCTGGCTTTTTTTGATTATAGTAATCATATTTGCTGTAACACATCCTACAGAAAGAATTTAAAAAAAATGTGTAGGTCTAAGTCTGGTATGGATTATAAGGGGGTATCTCACATAAAAAAAAAAGAAAAGCATGAGATCCCCCACAAAGGCTGGGTTCACACCTAATACGGCTCACAGCAAGGGTCCGGTGCATCCCTATTCTCCATTTCACGGATGAATCAGGCCCAAATTTTTGCTTGAATTCGGACCTGAAACTGAGCCAAAGACGCACAAGACCCCTGTGCAATCCGCTCACGGCCACCACGGAGATGTATAAACCGGCTCCGATGAGAGCCGGGTACATGCTCCTGTCATGTGAATTGGATGTGGGGAAATCTGCATCCAATTCGCACTAGTGTGAACCCAGCCTAAATCTATAACAGATCATTTTGGATCTGGTAAGATTTTAGGGGGGCTCCATGCAAAGAAAAATATTAAAAGCGTGAAGTCCCTCTAAAAATCTATACCAGACCCTTAATCCAAGCTTGCAGCCTGGCTCGCCAAAATGGGGCCGGGTAGGAGAGTGTCCTCCCTCCTGAAATATGCCAGATCACATGCCCTCAACATGGGGGGGGGTGCCAGAAACCCCCTGGCAAAGGTTCCCCATGTTGATAAAAAAGGTCTGATCCACACATCCTCCCTGGTGGTTGTGGAGGTCTACAGGTGGAATGCATATCCAGAATCTGGAAGCCCCGTTTTCACCAAGACCAGACTGTTTCACCCCCTTCCTGCCCAGACCATTTTTCAGTTTTCAGTGCTGTCACAATTTGAATGAAAATTACTCAGTTTTGCCTCACTATACACAGAGTAATTTCATATAATTTTTTTTGAGATAGAAAGAGCTTTCTTTTGGTGGTATTTAACCACCACCATTTTTTTTTGCTATATAAAGGAAACAAAAATTTACTGAACGAGGGTGCGTTGCCCCACACACCAAGGCTACTGGCATTACATCTTAGCTTTTATTCAAATTATATAAAATGTAGTGACTGTGTGTGTATGCGTTTTCTTCAAGGGAGGATTAGCGTTTATTGGTTGGCAAAGGCATGAGCAATGATTTTTGTAGATACAGTCAACAAAAATAAAGCAAAAGGGAAAATTCCTCCTTTACTAAACATACATGACTTGGACAGCTCCCAGTCTCAGTATCTAGGGATTCTGGCAAGTCTGGCTGTCTGCTGAAGGTACTGAGTCTGTCTGACCCCAAACCAAACTTGCCTATCCACTAGGAATTCATTCTGATTTTGACTAGTATCCACTGTGGCTCCTGTGATCAGAACCCCTCCTAAGTATAAACTTGGACACACACTGTAATATCAGCCTCAAGACTAAAGGGTTCCTCACATTCTAGGCCAGGTGTAGGCAACCTTAAAGAGGTGGATATCTACTTGAACAACATGGGAGAAGTCAAAGGTCATTGCCAACATCATTTTTATTGCACAGTATCGCCCAGGGTCGCCTCCTCACCCCTTATTTAAACCTCTAATTTCCGTACTACCCTGTCACAATTGTGTGCATTGACGGCAATCATGGGTTTAAATCAGGTGGTGAGGAGGCAACATACCACTTTCTCACCACCTGTAAAACACACTCGCATCGCTATCCAGAGGTGCAGCAGTGCCTGCTGTACTTGTGAATGAGCCCTTAGTTGCATTCTGCAGCAGTACCCTTAGGGTTCATTCACACAAAGTTGGGTGGTGGTTAGGCGGCAGCCAAAGGTGTACACATGCCGCAGCAGGAATTAACCCCCCTGTTGCTTTTGGTGGGTGCTACCGCCTGTCAAACAAAACCCATTCAAGTAAATTGGGCCACTATCAGGATCACTTAGTGCTCCTGTTCCTCATTCCAGCATCCAGGGTTTTGGCTATGCCATTCTCCTTGTCTGTCTGTCCACCTGCAGGCTGATTAATGTGAACAGTCTCTGGGTGGAAACCATGCGTGTTATAAGGCAGCTCAAACCTCATTTGGGTGCTCGTGATATTGAGTGATACGTGTGTTGTTTCTGACCATGCTCCCTGTCTGTCTGCCCTGCTTTGCTAGTTTGGATTTCCCTGTGTATGACTTTGGACTGAATTATTAGACTATTCCTTGAACTCAGCCTGACTTTAACCTGGACTGTCATATAACCCTGTTAACTGTCTGCTAACTGCAAGTACCATATCTGTTTGCTTTGCTCAGTTCGTATCTGCCCTAGTGTGGTGGCCAGGCACTATAGCATTGTGTATAAGTCCTGGGGGCAACCGAGTACCGGTAGGCCTGCTTGCCTTATGGAAAAGGGGGCTGCTATAGGTGAAGAACACAGTAGCCAGTTATAGTGTCTGACTACCTCCGTTGGGTTAGACGTGACAGCCACTCTGCAAGCTCCCTGCAACTATATGCTTCTGCAGGGTTCAAGGGGTTAAAACAGGTGGGGAGAAAGCAACACAATGCTGCCTGCTTTAAAGTGGTTGTAAAGGCAGAAGGTTTTTTCATCTTAATGCATTCTATGCATTAAGATAAAAAACCTGGTTGCAGCAGCCCCCTCAGCCCCCTATTACTTGACCCTATTCCATATTGATCCATAGATGTTGCACAAGAGACTCGACTCTCCCCCCTCATTGAGACAGCAGCGAAGCACCAGTGGCCCCTGCTGCTGTCAGTAAAATCAAAATCAAAATCAGTTAGCCAATCGGGAGAGAGAGGAGGCAGGGCCAAACCACAGCTCCATGTCTTAATGGGCACAGGGAGCTGTGGCTTGACTCAGGTGCCACCATAGAAAGCTGCTTGTTGTGGGGGCACTCAACAGGAGGGAGGAGCCAGGAGCGCCAAAGTGGGATCTGAGAAGAGGAGGATCGGGGCTGCTCTGTGCAAAATTACTGCACAGAGCAGGTAAATATAACATATTTGTTATAAAAAAAAGCATGCAGGGCATTTGTAGAGGAGCCTCATTGACTTGAATGGGTCATGCTTGGCAGGTGCTACAACCATCAATCGTGACAGAGTGTATAACTGTTGCTGCAGCAGCGACATGTGTACACCCTTGGACACTGCAGCAAAAGGTAGGAGCAGGGGTGGTAAAAACACATCTTAACTACGGGGTTTTACCACCCCAAAACTACAAATGTAAATTAACCCTTATTATTCTGTGCCCCTATAAGGCTGCTTTCACACTGATGTGCTGCGGTTTAGCATTGTGCATCTGCGACCACCCTGGGTTAGCTGCGCTTTGCCGTAGACGTCTATTATATCCTGAAGGTGTGGTGCACTTTATGAAAGCACGCCAAAACTCCTGATGAGAGTTGGAGTGCAGTTGGTATCACTCGTTCCTGAACTCTGGCTATGTTTTGACTTTTACTCTGTTTACTTGTTTTTATTATTATTAAACTAGTGAGATTTAACTCTACTTCTGTCTCAGTCATATTCATGGTTTCTGACATGTTGGTTCTGAGGTTGAGGAAGGGAGTAACATGAGCCTACATACAGGGGATAACACTGCTAAACAACAAATTGGCAGTCATGTTCCCCCATGAAGTTGGGCCTGAGTATACTATAATTTGGCTTCTTCACATAACGCTTGGTCACTGTGGTGCAAAACTTTGTTATTTCCATCCAAAGTCTGCCAAAGAGACACCAGAATTTATCCCAAAAATCTCAAATCTTGTTCTGAGTGCACTAAAATGTGGCCTCATCTTACAGACTGGCTCCCCAAGCCGTTGTTTACAAAATAAAGCTTACAGGGAAAATCAATTTAAATGTCATTTTTATTTTCTTTGTATACAGTATTTCACAAAAGTGAGTACACCCCTCACATTTTTTGTAAATATTTTATTATATCTTTCCATGTGACAACACTGAAGAAATGACACTTTGCTACAATGTAAAGTAGTGAGTGTACAGCTTGTATAACAGTGTACATTTGCTGTCCCTCCAAAATAATGCAACACACAGCCATTAATGTCTAAACCACTGGCAACAAAAGTGAGTACGCCCCTAAGTGAAAATGTCCAAATTGGGCCCAAAGTGTCAATATTTTGTGTGGTCACCATTATTTTCCAGCCCTGTCTTATCCCTCTTGGGCATGGAGTTCACCAGAGCTTTACAGGGTGCCACTGGAGTCCTCTTCCACTCCTCCATGAGGACATCACAGAGCTGGTGGATGTTAGAGACCTTGCGCGCCTCCACCTTCCGTTTGATGATGCCCCACAGATGCTCAATAGGGTTTAGGTCTGCAGACATACCTGGCCAGTCCATCACCTTTACCCTCAGCTTCTTTAGCAAAGCAGTGGTCATCTTGGAGGTGTGTTTGGGGTCGTTATCATGTTGGAATACTGCACTGCGACCCAGTCTCCGAAGGGAGGGAATCATACTCTGCTTCAGTATGTCACAGTACATGTTGGCATTCATGATTCCCTCAATGACCTATAGCTCCCCAGTGTCGGCAGCAGTCATGCAGTCCCAGACCATGACACTCCTACCACCATGCTTGACTGTAGGCAAGACACACTTATCTTTGTACTTCTCACCTGGTTGCCGCCACACACTCTTGACACCATCTGAACCAAATAAGTTTATCTTGGTCTCATCAGACCACAGGACATGGTTTCAGTAATCTATGCCCTTAGTCTGCTTGTCTTCAGCAAACTGTTTGCGGCCTTTCTTGTGAAGGCAACCTCTGGATATGACGCTGAGCACGTGCACTCAACTTCTTTGGTCAACCATGGCGAGGCCAGCTTTGAGTGGAACCTGTCCTGTTAAACTGCTATATAGTCTTGGCCACCTTACTGCAGCTCAGTTTCAGGGTCTTGGCAATTCTTTTTTTCAGATACTCAGTGGGTTCTTTGCCATGTGGTGCCATGTTGAACTTCCAGTGACCACTATGAGAGAGTTACATAGTTACATAATTAGGTTGAAAAAAGACACAAGTCCATCTAGTTCAACCATAAAATAAATAAAATAAAAAATAATGTACAATCCCATATACCCAATCCTATACCCACAGTTGGTCCAGAGGAAGGCGAAAACCCCCCAGAAAAGCAAGATCCAGAACCCCATTCACACCTGAGACCATGTAACACAATGGGTCACATGACAACGGAGAGGGAAAATAGCTAATTGGGCCCAATTTGAACATTTTCACTGAGGCTCGGTTCACACTGGGGCGACTTGTCAGGCGACCTAGTCGCCTGACAAGTCGCCTCCCGTTCTGTGCTATGGAACCGTTCTAATCGGAGCGACGCAAGTCGCTCCGACTTAGAAAAAGGTTCCTGTATTACTTTGGGGGCGACTTGGGGCGACTTGCATAGACTTCTATGCAGAAGTCGTCTCGCAAGTCGCCCCGGCAGTCGTTTGCAGGTCGCCTCGCTGAGGCGACCTGCAAGTCGTGCCGCCCATGTGTGAACCGAGCCTTAGGAGAGGAGTGTACTCACTTTTGTGTTGTCAGCAGTTTAAACATTAATGACTGTGTGTTAAGTTATTTTGAGGGGACAGCAAATTTACGTGGTTATACAAGCTTTACACTGACAACTTTAAATTGTAGCAAAGTGTAATTTCTTCAGTGTTGTCACATGAAAAGATATAATAAAATATTTTACAAAAATGTGAGGAGTGTACTCACTTTTGTGAGATACTGTATGTCAGTTTTGCTGCAGCATGTTCTATACATGGTACAGATGGGTCACTTTACAGACACACTAAGGCACCATATTTAAAGGAATTTTTCATTTTTATTGTTTCACTTTAACCGCTTCCCACCTGCTATATAACAGAATGACATGTGCAAAGTGGTTAAGTTATCCTGACTGGATGTCATATGATGTCCAGCAGGATAAGCCGTGATTGCTCGGGGCCCGAATCGTGACGATCATTGGTGTGGTTTGCCAGTCTGACACCGCATCACGGATCTCAGTAAAGAGCCTCTGATGTAGGCTCTTTACTATGTTTTTAGCTGTGTCCAATCGACTTTTCCCCCCTTGCGCTGACAGACGTGAGTAGAGGAGAGCTGATTGGCTGCTCTCTTGACAAGGGGAGTGCCTTCTAACCATAAAAGTAGCACTCTGTATTAGACATGTGCAATTTGTTTGGTTCCGAATTAGTTTTTTCAACAAAATTTGACAAATTCGGAAATATTCAAATTAACGAAAAACACTTTTAACAAAATTTTCCGAAAATCGAAAATTCAAATATCCGAAATTAAAAAAATACAAAGGAATGAAAATCCTAAAATTAGAAAATCTGAAATAATAACTAATAATAACTATTACCAACTATTAAATTATAGGTATTGGAATTTCCTTTCAAATTTGGCTGTTAGTGAGCGTAATGAATACGAATTTGTCCAAAGTTACAAATTATCCCAAATAATGAATGCCGCATCTAAATGAATGGAACGTAACAAATTAATAAAAATAAATAATAATAAAAACGTTTTATTATTATTGTTTTTCTTCATTTGTTACGTTCCATTCCGTTAGATGCGGCATTTGTTATTTCGGAAAATTTGTAATTTCAGATAAATTTGTATTCGATACTTTCACTAACAGCCAAATTTGAAGGGAAATTTCAATACCTATAATTTAATCATTAGTTAGTTACTTATTAATTAATTCAGATTTTCGAACTTTCAGATTTTTGGATTTTCGAATTTCCGAATTTCTGAATTTTCTGATTTTCGGATTCTGTAGTATTTTGAGCAAGTAATGTAGAGCATGCCCTAAACTCCACTAGGCCACTTACATCTTCAATTCACAGTAAGGCTGCTTTCACACTGGGGCGGACGTTGACGGTAAAACGCCACAGTTTTAGTTGCGCTTTACCATCATTTTAGGGACTCTATTTGCCACTAGCAGGGAGCTTTTAACCCCAGCTAGCGGCTGAATAAAGGGTTAAATGCGCCCGTGTAGCGCCGCTGCTGAGGCACTTTGCAGATGCTTCGGCAGCGGTGCCTATTCATTACAATGGACAGGAGCGATGTATACACCGCTCCTTCACCGCCCCAAAGATGTTGCTTGCAGGACATATTTTAATGTCCTGCAAGTGCATTGTCCCAGTGTGAAAGCACTCGGGCTTTCACACTAGGACTGCAGGGGAGGCGTTTTTTCAGGCGCTATTTTTAGCCCAAAAATGCCTGAAAAACGCCCCAGTGTGAAAGGGGTCTAATATGTAATTTACACTCTCAACTCTGTACCCTTAGTTGATTCTGGCTCTTGGGCACCCAGGGAAGTCACTCTACTTCTAATTTGCATGGCCTTGCAGAACGTGATCCCACGCTAGGTCTCTATGTGAACTCTGTATGGTAGCAGCCTCCAAGATTGAGCTACTAAGTAAGGAACATGAAGTACACCAGTTCCACACTACCAGGTTTCCGGCAACCTGCCACCGTCACCTGCTTCCACTGCCAGGCTACTCCTTTACCTCTTCTTCAGCAACCATAAAGGTTGACTGTGATGTACATTTACATGCTCCTAACCACAAGAGTTAACTTGGTTATATATTCAATTGTCTCTTTTAACACAGTGGGCTACATGCCTTCACTTATAGTATTAAAGTCCTCGTACATACACCATTGTTAAACCTTGGATACATCTTGTTCCCACACTGCATTTACTTCTTCCCCAGTAAAATGATTCACACATTTCTCTTAGCATGGAAGTCTTTTTATTTGCAGACTTGCCAATTAACAGTTGTATATCCACATAAGAATGGATACAGAACATATACCTCTCCATACACGTGTGTTTTCATTAGATATAAATGAACTGCTTGCCAACCACATAACTTACATATACAGTGGCAAAGCAGCTCTTCTGCACTGGATCATGTACCTAGTACATGATCAGCGCTTCCTGATAGGGGACGCACACGCCCATCCACCTGGCTGTGCTGTGATTTATTACAGCAGAAGCTGATCAGCAGGTCTCAGCCAATGATGAACATCACAGAGCTCTGTATAGTGACAGTCAATCTTATTGTTTTTTTTTAATTCACTGCTAGCCCATAGGGATGAGCCCGATGTTCGAGTCAAACGTAAGTTGGGTGCTCACCTGTTCGCCGAATAGTGAACAATTTGGAGTGTTCGTGGAAAATTTGAAAGCCACGGAACACCCTTTAAAAGTCTATGGGAGAAATCAAAAGTGCTAATTTTAAAGGCTTATATGCTTGGTATTGTCATAAAAAGTGCTTGGGGACCTGGGTCCTGCCCCAGGTGACATGTATCAATGTAAAAAAAAAGTTTTAAAAATTGACTTTTTTTGGGAGCAGTGATTTTAATAATGCTTAAAGTGAAACAATAAAAGTGAGATATTCCTTTAAATTTCGTACCTGGGGGGTGTCTATAGTATACCTGTAAAGTGGTAAATTTTTCCTGTGTTTAGAACAGTCCGAGAGCAAAATGACATTTCTAAAGGAAAAAAGTAATTTAAAACTACTCGTGGCTATAATAGGCAATATAATAGGCAATACAGTCATTAAAAAAACGGCATGGGATCCCCCAGTCCATTACTAGTCCCTTTGGGTCTGGTATGAATATTAAGGGGAACCCCGAACCAAAATTATAAAAAAAAATTGCGTGGGGGTCCCCCCAAATTACATACCAGGCTCTTCAGGTCTGGTATGGATATTAAGGGGAACCCCACATCAATTTTTTTTAGAAAAATGGCGTGGGGTCCCCCTCAAAATCCATAGCAGGTCTGCTATGGATTTAAGGGGAACCCTGCACCAAAATAAAAAAAATGGCGTGGGGGTCCCCCCAAAAATCCATACCAGACCCTTATCTGAGCACGCAACCTAGCAGGCCACAGGAAAAGAGGGGGGATGGGAGAACGCCCCCCTCCTGAACCGTACAAGGCCACATGCCCTCAACCTGGGGAGGGTGCTTTGGGGTAGCCCCCAAAGCACCTTGTCCCCATGTTGATGGGGACAAGGGCCTCATCCCCACATCCCTTGCCCGGTGGTTGTGGGGGTCTGCGGGTGAGGGGCTTATCAGACTCTGGAAGCCCCCTTTAGCAAGGGGACCTCCAGATCCTGGCCTCCCCCCGTGTGAAATGGTAACAGGGTACAAATGTACCCCTACCATTTCACAAAAAAAGTGTCAAAATGGTAAAAATGACAAGACATGGCTTGGGACAAGTCCTTTATTAAAAAATAAAAAAATAAAAATGTCCCACGAAGTCTTCTTCTTCTTCTCTTGCTCCGACTGACGGACCTGCCTCCATGGGAGGCACCCGCCATATGACGCGTCTTCGCTTTGACAGTTCTTTTATAACTGAGGGCAGGGCCATGCTGTGACGTTCCCGGGTGACCCCACCGCCCTCTGACGCACAGGGACATCTCTATGGCTTTCTCGGGGTGTCAGATGGGGGTGGGGCCACCCGGTTACGTAAACACAGAAAACATTCTCCACTTTACAGGCATACTATAGACACCCCCCAGGTACGAAAATTTTAAGAAATATTTTACTTTTATTGTTTCACTTTAAGCATTATTAAAATCACTGCTCCCGAAAAAACGTCCCTTTCTAAAACTTTTTTTGCATTGATACATGTCCCCTGGGGCAGAACCCAGGTCACCAAACACTTTTTAGGACAATAACTTGCATATAAGCCTTTAAAATGAGCACTTTTGATTATTCATGTTCGTGTCCCATAGACTTTAACAATGTTTGCATTTTCGAACAAATTTTTTGCCTGTTCACATGTTCTGCTGTGAACCGAACCGGAAGGGTGTTCGGCTCATTCCTACTAGACCATTGTTTCTAATATTTAGGGACTCGTTAATGACTGGAATGGTACCACGCAGTTCCCCACACATGTGTAAGGTAAAGTCTTCAGGCTTGGAAATATCAATTTGTAACTGGATAGAAAACTGACTAAAATGCAGAATTCAGAGAGAAGTGGTTAATGACTCTTACTCTGAATGGTCTAAGGTTGTGGTGTACCCCAAGGTCCAGTGCTGGGACCATTACTTTTTAATATCTTTATAATTGAAATAGGGTCTAGGATTAAAAGTAAAATTTCTGTCTTTACAGATGACACCAAGCTATGCAGTGGATTAACGTCCTTACAGGATGTCTCCAATTTACAAGCCAACCCTAAATGCACTGTCTAATTGGGCAACAAAGTGGCAAATGAGGTTTAATGTTGATAAATGTAAAGGTATGCACATGGGGGACTAAGAATATGCATGCATCATACATACTAGGGGAAGTACAACTGAGGGAATCAATGCTGGAGAAGGATCTGGGGGTTTTGGTAGATCATAAGCTCAATAATTGCATGCAATGCCAAGCTGCGGTTTCCAAAGCGAGCAAAGTCCTTTCTTGTATTAAGAGAGGTATGGACTCCAGAGAGAGAGATACCATTTTACCCCTGTTCAAATCATTAGTAAGACCTCATATGGAATATGCAGTTCAGTTTTGGGCACCAGTTCTCAAAAAGGATATTGGGGAAGTGGAGAAAGTGCAGAGAAGGGCAAAATAAGAGGCATGGAGGAGCTGAGCTATAAGGAGAGATTAGAGTAACTGAATATATTCCCTCTTGAGAAGAGGAGATTAAGGGGGGATTGATTAACATGTACAAATACATAAGGGATCCATATAGTGAACTTGGTGTTGAGTAATTCACTTTAAGGTCATCACAGACGACAAGGGGTCACTCTTTATGTCTTGAGGAAAAAAGTTTTAATCTCTAAATACGGAAAGGTTTCTTCACAGTAAGAGCTGTGAAAAATGTGGAATAGGCTCCTCCAGAGGTGGTTCTGACAAGCTCAGTAGATTGTTTTAAAAAGGGCCTTGATTATTTCCTAAATGTACATAATATAACTGGGTACTAACATTTATAGGTAAAGTTGATCCAGGGAAAATCAGAATGCCTCTCGGGGGATCAGAAAGGATGCTTTGCTAGGGTTTTTTGCCTTCCTCTGGATCAACTGTGGGTGAAAGATTGTGTATATGAGATTGTATTTTATTTTTTTATTTTTTGGTTAATCTAGATGGATTTGTGTCTTTTTTCAACCCGACTAAATATGTAACTATGTAAGCAGAGAAAAAAAAACAAGATCCCTTAGTAAAATCAATACACAGTACACACATTAACACTTCCTAGGCACACAGTTAACCCTTTGATTACCCCAGATGTTAACCCCTTTCTACCCAGTGCCATTAGTACAGTGTCAGTGCATATTATTAGCACTGATCAATTTATTAGTGTCACTGGTGATATCAGTGGCAGTTAGTTACAACTCAGTGTCAGATTGTTCACTGCACTATCACAGTCCCACTATAAGTCGCTGATCACCGCCATTACTAGCATGAAAAATACATAAATACAAATTCCAGTATATATACCGTCTTTTGTAGATGCTATAACATTTATGCAAACCAATTAATATACACTTATTGAGATTTTTTTTACCAAAGACATAGAGAAACATTTTTCCCTAAATTTATGAAGAAATTAGATTTTTTTATTGAATATGTTTTATAGCAAAAAGTAAAAAATATATTTTTATTTTTTCTAAATTTTTGGTCTTTTTTTCATTTGTGCAATAAAACATAAGAAACCCAGCGATGTTCAGATACCACAATTATATACATTTAATTTGGGTATAGTGTTGCATGACCGCGCAATTGTCAGTTAAAGTGGCGTAGTGCCACATTGCCTGGTCATGAGGGGGGGTAAATCTTCTAGGAGGCAAGTGGTTGATACATTCTTTGGCTGTGTTGGTTCTACTTACACTGTCCCAAGTGGTGCCTAAAGATAATGGTGCTTAAGTGAGTGATGCCATCCATACATTAAGGTGAGGTAGTCCATAGCAACAAATTATGGGCATTTGTATGGGGGAGGTGCAGCCAACACAAAGCCCCACCCCCTGTCTAAGCTGAATGATCTGTCACTATTGTGAACAATCAATGCTGTTTGTTTATTCAGAATAGTAAAAGATCATTCAGAGCTTTGGCTGTGTGTGTACAGGTAACTGCAGATGCATTACACATAGCCGCTAGGCTCCATGCACACTGAAGCTCATAAACAGCTGTTTTTGGGAGTTTCACTGTTTATGAATGAGCAATCAGCAATGTTTTTGGGAGTTTCACTGTTTATGAATGAGCAATCAGCAATGTTTGGCCAGTGCCATGTATAACACAGCCTGACATCTCTGATTGTTCATTCCTAAAACTAAGACCCCTTTCACACTGGGGCATTTTTCAGGCACTAATAGGGCTTAAAAATAGCGCCTGTAAAGTGCCTGAAAAATGCCTCCCCTGCCACCCCAATGTGAAATCCTGAGTGCTTTCACACTGGGGCGCTGTGGTGGCAGGACGTTAAAAAATGTCCTGCAAGCACCATCTTTGGGGCGGTGGAGACTGCTTCTTCCCATTGAAATGAATGGGCACCACTGCACTTAACCCTTTGCTTGGGCACTAGTGGGGTTAAAAGCGCCCCGCTAGTGGGTGAATAGTAAAGTGGCGCTAAAACGACGGTAAAGCACCGCTAAAACTAACGGCGCTTTACCGCTAACGTCGGGAGTGGCTCAGTGTGAAAGTCACCCATTGGTCAGGATGTGGATGTGTAAAAGCAGCCCTGACAGATACACAGTTATTAATCTGAACAGGACCAAGTGCTATATACCTGGTTCCCTAGGGAGTTTAACAATGTTGATTGATGGTTCTTCTTTAACCACTTGCCACCCGCCATATAGCAGAATGACAGCTGTAAAGTGGTTTCAGTACCCCGATTGGGCGTCATATGATGTCCTCAGGATATTAAGCCGCTGCATGCCCCCGGGGGTGCGCATCGCGGCGATCGTTGTTGCGGTGTGTCAGTCTGACACACCGCAACTCCGATCTAGGTAAAGAGTCTCTGATGGAGACTCTTTACCACGTGATCAGCTGTGTCCAATCATGGCTGATCACGATGTAAATAGGAAGAGCCGGTGATCGACTATTCCTCACTCGCATCTGATAGACGTGAGTAGAGGAGAGACGATCGGCTGCTCTCCTGACAGGGGGAGTCTGTGCTGATTGTTTATCAGCACAGCCCCCCTCGGATCCCACCCAGGGCCAACATCATGCCACCCAGGACCACCAGGATGGCCATCCACACTGGACCACCAGGTATGCCCCCCCTAGACTGCCAGGGAAATAATAATTTGTGCCCAGGCAGCTGCCAATCAATGCCCAGGCAGCTGCCAATCAGTGCCCACTCACAATGCCTACCACTGCCAGTGCCACCAGGGATGCCTATCAGTGCCTCATATCAGTGCTGCGTATCAGTGCCCATCATTGCCACATATCAATGCCCATCAGTACCCAGCAGTGCCGCCTATCAGTGCCCACCAGTGCCGCCTATCAGTGCCACCCATAAGAACCCATCTTTGCAGCCTTTCAGTGCCCATCAGTGTCGCCTATCAATGCCCATCAGTGCCACCCATGAGTGCCCATCAGTGCCACCTATCAATGCCCATCAGTGCTGCATATCAGTGCCACCCATCAGTGCCGCCTACCAGTGCCCATCATCAGTGCCCGTTCATTGGTGCCACCTCATCAGTGCCTCTCAGTGCTGCCTTATCAGTGCCCATCAGTGAAAGAGAAAACTTACTTATTTACAACATTTTATAACAGAAACAAAAGCAAAACTTTTATTTTTTTCAAAATTTTCAGTCTTTTTTTATTTGTTTAGCAAAGAATAAAAACCGCAGAGGTGATCAAATACCACCAAAAGAAAGCTCTATTTGTGGGAACAAAATGATAAAAATCTAGTTTGAGTACAGTGATGGATGACCGCGCAATAACATAAAACAATGGACCCCCTAATGGTGGACTTTTAAAGCACTTGGAGAAAATATTACAAAATATTAATACCAATGTAATGTATTAAATTTCAACATTAAAAACAGTAGTAATATAACAAATAGTATACAGAATGCATAACAGACATTTTTACATGTATGTACACAGTTTCAGAAGTATTCTTGCACCCGACGCGTTTCGAAGTAAATATACCTCCTTCCTCAGGGGTGGGTGTTAATTAGAGACATTTTTATTCTAAAAAAGGGTATATAAGACAAACTAGAAATATATGTCGACATTCAAACATATATATGGGTATAGCAATATGGTTTAATCTCCATGTATTTTTACACTTACATTATTGTGGTGTGTTACTGACTTAGCATTCCATATAATTAAAAATTAAAAACAACAGCAGGGACACGGTCTGTCAACCATAGAAATTCTTGGTTCCAAGAGGAAGCAATGGTTTTCAATTGTTAGAAATTTGTTTGGCATCCGTATTGGGAAAAAGTTGAGATGAAACTAGAAAATGCATTTCCTGGGGAAAATGCGTGGGAATGCTGAATAGCTGTATTGCTAAAACGGCCACCATCAAAACTGTCCCCATCATACTGCCATCAAAATTGTCCCCATCAAAACTGCCACCATCAAAACTGCCCCATCAGAATTGCCCCATCAAAACTGCCCCATCATATTGCCACCATCAGAATTGCCCCATCAAAACTGCCCCATCATATTGCCACCATCAAAACTGCCCCATCATATTGCCACCATCAAAACTGCCCCCATCAGCTTTCCATCAAAACTGCCCCATCAGAATTGCCCCATCAAAATTGTCCCCATCAAAACTGCCCCATCATATTGCCACCATCAAAACTGCCCCATCAGAATTGCCCCATCATATTGCCACCATCAAAACTGTCCCATCAGAATTGCCCCATCATATTGCCACCATCAAAACTGCCCTATCAGAATTGCCCCATCAAAATTGCCCTATCAAAGCTGCCCCATCATATTGCCACCATCAAAACTGCCCCTTCAGAATTGTCCCATCAAGACTGCCCCATCATATTGCCACCATCAAAACTGCCCCATCATAATTGCCCATCAAAACTGCCCCATCATATTCCTTTATTATAAATCAGTACATGCTGTGTCTGTCCCCTCCCCCGGGCTCTGTAATCAGAGCTGAGATGCTCTAGCCACCTCCCCCCTGTGTATAACAGAAGCTTTGGTAACCATGGCAACAAAAGCAACACAGTACACTGTTTAATAGCTAAAATTTCCTGAAATTACCTCTAAACAAACAGCTTTTTCACAAAAACTGTAAAAGATATCAAACTGCAAAGATATAGCCAGATAGCTGAATATTCTGTGAACATTTTAAAGTTTGTTTGGCGTCTGTAGGTGAAAGTATGAAGGAGCTGAAACTTTTGGGAGCGGAAGAAGATTTTAAGGATCTGAAGCATGCTCCCATTGACTTCAATGTTAAAAAAAGTGTTAAAAAGCTTAATATTTTAAAAAGTATAAATAGTAGAAAAAAAGTTGAAAAAGTCCCATCATCAGCGGAACGAGACGAACATTTTAATACTTGAATGGTTTTGATAGCTTAAAATATGCAGAAGTTACGCAGAGCCAAAAAACGTACGGAATAAAACTAAATAACTAGAAAATGCATTTCCCTGGGAAAATGCGTGGGAATGCTGAATAGCTGAATTGCTAAAATGGCCCCCATCATACTGCCCTCATCATATTGCCATCAAAACTGCCCCATCAAAATTGTCCCTTTTAAAACTGCCCCATCATATTGCCACCATCAAAACTGCCCCATCAGAATTGCCCCATCAAAACTGCCCCATCATATTTCCACCATCAAAACTGCCCCATCAGAATTGCCCCATCAAAACTGCCCCATCATATTATAAACCGAATTCACCAAAAGAAAATTATAGATGAAATAGTGGTGCTTATCCCCAGGTGGGGAGATGCCAGACACTCTTATCCAGTGAGCTGAATACAGACGTGACTAGAGAAAAAGTGAAAAAACATATATTGCTAAATATCCCAAAAAGTAAAAATTAATATTAAATTAATTAAATTATTCAATAAATTCAATATAAGCTAATATAAATTATAACACTCAGTGAAAGTGATATACAAATATATAAATCCAAGAAAAAATATATAATGAAAATTGAACACAGTAAATATCTATAAAGTCCAGAAACCAATCAATCGTGAAAAATAATCGTGAAAATATTTGAAGAAAATCCAAAAAAAGATTTGAAGAAAGTCCAAAAAAAGAGTGAGGGTGACTCCAAAACATGCTCAGCTGTGTTTTCAAACATCCACCACACCTCTGTGACGTGAATCCACTCCCAGCTGTTAAGGCCTCTCACTCTCGTGTTTGGCCTGACAGAGCCTCTAACCCACTTACATGGGGGTTAACATGCGAGCATACACCTCCACTGCTCCATAGGAACACCGCTTTTCTCAGGTTGGTAGTATGACATAAAAATAAAAGAAGCTCCAATAGTGTAATCTCGTTTAAAAGATTTAATCACATATAAAACAACTTGTAATGAACTCACATTTAAAATAAAATAACAGGCAAGTCACTTCACGGCAAATGGAGAATTCCCACAGCACAGCAAGCAATAACAACTGAAATAACAACAGGCAGGCCACGGCGGACCCAGGAGGTGTGTGCTCACGTTCGTCTCACCCGTCCGCAGCACTCATCCCTTCACTGGAGCTCCGCTCTGAACCCCATGATTAAATCTTTATGATGAAACATGTCGGGGCGTGGCTACACGGCGATCTCACACGAGTACTAGAGGAGGGAGTGAAGGGGGACAGAGCGGAGCTCCAGTGAAGGGACGAGTGCTGCGGACGGGTGAGACGAACGTGAGCACACACACCTCCTGGGTCCGCCATGGCCTGCCTGTTGTTGAATTTCAGCAGGGAGTGGATTCACGTCACAGAGGTGTGGTGGATGTTTGAAAACACAGCTGAGCAGTTTTGGAGTCACCCTCACTCTTTTTTTGGACTTTCTTCAAATCTTTTTTTGGACTTTCTTCAAATATTTTCACGATTATTTTTCACGATTGATTGGTTTCTGGACTTTATAGATATTTACTGTGTTCAATTTTCATTATATATTTTTTCTTGGATTTATATATTTGTATATCACTTTCACTGAGTGTTATAAGTTATATTAGCTTATATTGAATTTATTGAATAATTTAATTAATTTAATATTAATTTTTACTTTTTGGGATATTTAGCAATATATGTTTTTTCACTTTTTCTCTAGTCACGTCTGTATTCAGCTCACTGGCTGGATAAGAGTGTCTGGCATCTCCCCACCTGGGGATGAGCGCCACTATTTCATCTATAATTTTCTTTTGGTGAATTCCGTTTATATACATTTTATTGTTAAGTGGCAGCTTTGGTAGGGTTTTGACATTTATTAACATAGCGTGGAGGTGGTAATACAGGTCAGGGGTGGCGTAATTTGCACCTGATTATCTCCAGTCTTCAATGCCCCATCATATTGCCACCATCAAAACAGCCCCATCAGAATTGCCCCATCAAAACTGCCCCATCATATTGCCACCATCAAAACTGCCCCATCATATTTCCATCAAAACTGCCCCATCAGAATTGCCCCATCAAAATTGTCCCCATTAAAACTTCCTCAAAGGAATTGCCCCATCAAAACTGCCCCATCATATTACCACCATCAAAACTGCCCCATCATAATTGCCTCATCAAAACTGCCCCATCATATTGTCATCATCAAAACTGCCCCATCAAAATTGTCCCCATCAAAACTGCCCCATCATATTGCCGCCATCAAAACTGCCCCATCATATTTCCACCATCAAAACTGCCCCATCAGAATTGCCCCATCAAAACTGCCCCATCATATTGCCACCATCAAAACAGCCCCATCAGAATTGCTCCATCAAAACTGCCCTATCAGAATTGCCCCATCAAAACTGCCCCATCATATTGCCACCATCAAATCTGCCCCATCATATTTCCATCAAAACTGCCCCATCAGAATTGCCCCATCAAAATTGTCCCCATTAAAACTGCCCCATAAGAATTGCTCCATCAAAACTGCCCCATCATATTACCACCCTCAAAACTGCCCCATCATATTGCCATTAAAACTGCCCCATAAGAATTGCCCCATCAAAACTGCCCCATCATATTACCACCATCAAATCTGCCCCATCATATTGCCACCATCAAAACTGCCCCATCAAAATTGCCCCATCATATTGCCACCATCAAAATTGCCCCATCAAAACTACCCCATCAAAACTGCCCCCATCATATTGCCACCTTTAAAACTGCTCCATTAAAATTGTATCCATCAAAACTGCCCCATCATATTGCCACTATCAAAACTACCCCATCAGAATTGCCCCATCAAAACTGCCCCATCAGAATTGTCCCATCAAAACTACCACATCAGAATTGCCCCATCAAAACTGCCACATCAGAATTGCCCCATCAGAATTGCCCCATCATATTGCCACCATCAAAACTGCCCCATCAGAATTGCCCCATCAAAACTGCCCCATCATATTGCCACCATCAAAACTGCCCCATCAGAATTGCCCCATCAAAACTGGCCCATCATATTCCTCTATTATAAATCAGTACATGGTGTGTCTGTCCCCTCCCCCGGGCTCTGTAATCAGAGCTGAAATGCTCCAGTCACCTCCCCCCCTGTGTATAACAGAAGCTTTGGTAACCATGGCAACATAAGCAGCACAGTACACTGTGTTTAATGGCTAAAATTTCCTGAAATGACCACTAAACAAACAGCTTTTTCACAAAAACTGTAAAAGATATCAAACTGAAAAGATGTAGCCAGATAGCTGAATATTTTGTGAACATTTTAAAGTTTGGCGTCTGTAGGTGAAAGTATGAAGGAGCTGAAACTTTTGGGAGCGGAAGAAGATTTTAAGGATTTGAAGCATGCTCTCATTGACTTCAATGTTAAAAAAGTGATAAAAAGCTTAATATTTTAAAAAGTATAAATGGTAGAAAAAAAGTTGAAAAAGTCCCATCATCAGCTGAAAGAGACGAACATTTTAATAGTTGAATGGTTTTAATAGCTAAAAGTATGCAGAAGTTACGCAGAGCCAAATAACGTACGGAATAATAAAGAAATAAAGAAATAAAAATAAATAAAAACAAATAACAATAGTGGGACTGCTAAAGCAGTCCCACTAATAAATAAAATCGAATAACAATAGTGGGACTGCTAAAGCAGTCCCACTAATAATTCATTCAAAAATATCTTTGGTGAGGGAGGGGGGGTTAGATCCTCCCTTGGCCTTCCAACAAAAAGAGAAAGGGAGGCCAGTAGGGGGCGTAAGGATATAGTATTTCTGAGAATACACTGAGGTCGAAAGGCAAATCCTGCAAAAAAAGGCATAATAGAAAAAAAGTGTCATATTTTCTGGAAATTACAAACACTATTTTTATTTATTTTATTATAGTTTTTATTTTAATAGAGGTAGTTTATTTGTGTGCAAACGAAAAATCATACCTGAGAGTTATTAAGTTGTTAATTTTTATTTCTCAGTAATTGGTAACAAATTATAATAAACAAATCTACCCTGTTTCTAAAGGTTACAACTACACAACAAACATGTTAGTGCATCTGTGATGTCTATATATAAGATTTAAGAATTCAAAAAGTACCAATTAACTAAACCGGTGACTTTTCATTTGTTGCTTTTATAGTTACTCCCTATACACTAGCAACACCAGTAGCCGGGCCGCTTAATAACTCTCAGGTATGATTTTTCGTTTGCACACAAATAAACTACCTCTATCAAAATAAGAACTATAATAAAATAAATAAAAATAGTGTTTGTAATTTCCAGAAAATATGACACATTTTTTCTATTATGCCTTTTTTTGCAGGATTTGCCTTTCAGCCTCAGTGTATTCTTAGACCTCTTTCACACTGGAGCGGTTTTCAGGCGGTATTGCGCTAAAGATACCACCTGCAAACCGCCCCTAAACAGCCTCCACTGTTTGTTCAGTGTGAAAGCCCGAGGGCTTTCACACTGAAGCGGTGCGCAGGCAGGGCGGTGAAAAAAGTCCTGCAAACTGCTTTTTTGGAGCGGTAAAGGAGCGGTGTATTCACCGCTCCTTCACCGCTCCTGCCCATTGAAATCAATGGGACAGCGCGGCTATACCGCGGCAATACCGCGGCTATAGCCACGCTGTACGAGGGATTTTAACCCTTTTTTGGCCGCCAGCAGGGGTTAAAACCACACCGCTAGCGGCCGAATACCGCTGCAAGAACGACGGTACAGCAGCGCTAAAAATAGTGCTGTTGTACCGCCGACACCCCCACCGCCCCAGTGTGAAAGGGGCCTAAGAAATACTATATCCTTACGCCCCCTACTGGCCTCCCTTCCTCTTTTTGTTGGAAGGCCAAGGGAGGATCTAACCCCCCCTCCCTCACCAAAGATATTTTTGAATGAATTTTTTCGTCTTAATTTTTTCCCAATACGGATGCCAAACAAATTTCTAACAATTGAAAACCATTGCTTCCTCTTGAAACCAAGAATTTCTATGGTTGACAGACCGTGGCCCTGCTGTTGTTTTTAATTTTTAATTATATGGAATGCTAAGTCAGTAACACACCACAATAATGTAAGTGTAAAAATACATGGAGATTAAACCATATTGCTATACCCATATATATGTTTGAATGTTGACATATATTTCTATTTTGTCTTGTATACCCTTTTTTAGAAAAAAATGTCTCTAACTTACACCCACCCCTGAGGAAGGAGGTATATTTACTCCGAAACGCGTCGGGTGCAAGAATACTTCTGAAACTGTGTACATACATGTAAAAATGTCTGTTATGCATTCTGTTTAATATTTGTTATATTACTACTATTTTTAATGTTGAAATGTAATAAATTACATTGGTAATAATATTTTGTAAAATTTTCTCCAAGTGCCTTAAAAGTCCATCATTGGGGGGTCCATTGTTTTATTGTTTAGCTTATCACTGGATGTGGCACAAAAATATACAGTAAGATGCTGTTCTACAACAGATGGCCGCGCAATTGTCATTCAAACTGCGACAGCACTGAAAGCTGAAAATTGGTCTGGGCAGGAAGGTGTATAAGTGCCCTGTATTGAAGTGGTTAAAGTATGAACAATTTTTTCACAATCCTTCCCTACATGTGCTTATTGCTGAGAGAAACCTATAGAAAGCTATGTCCATCTAAAACTGATATTTTGATCTAGGCAGTGCTGGATTTAGACCTTGGGGCCCAGGGCATTTACATTTTGGGGGCCCCTCAACATAGAAATTAAATTATATGACAACTAAAAAAGTGAACTAAAATGAATGATAAACTGCGTTTGTATATAAAAAAAAATGTTAGGTTCTGAAGAAGACACATTGTTTTTCCTCAATTTTATTGACTGTAAGAATACACATTACACAGGTAATTGGAACTGGCAAGTCATACTCACAGTTATGCACCACACTATAATATTCTGCCTCTGAAGTCAGGCTTAGCTGTTCCGTATCCTGACACACATACACTTTGTTACATTTTTTTCATAATAGAATACATTTTATAATTATTACATTTATTCATAATGAAGTCTGGGGCCCACTCTAACAGGAGGAAGCCACGGCAATTCCCCCTTTTGCCCCCTTGTAAATTTGGCACTGGATCTAGGGTAGACGTCAATAATCAATATCACCCACCAACTACTTATATCTGTTCCTCTGTTCTTTTTAATTGCATGGTCTTAAAATAATGTAAATGGCTCTAAAAATACAAACAGTTCATAAAATTGTTGTGATAATCTATTAATATTTAACTGTAGTAAGATTAACAGTCTCTAACAAATGGGACCATAAATATACAGTCACAGATCTCAATACTGTTAGTTGTCAAAAGTGTAGAGTGATAATGTCGCTAAACATGAGACTGATTTACTATAGGAGTTAAACATCTTCATGTAATAAATTGTGTGAATAATCACTTCAACTATACAATGATATACAGATGTAATAAGTAAATTGGGATTTTTTTTTTTCATGACTGGTTAACTGAAGTGAACTTTCACATAATTTATTTGTGAACAATCTCTACCCCTTTACTAATCAGTCTCTATTAGTATAGCTCCCAACTGTCCCTGATTTCGAGGGACTGTCCCTGATTTGGAGCAATGTCCCTCTGTCCCTCTTTCCCCCTCATTTGTCCCTCATTTTGGTCCGATCCAAATAGTTGTATATAAAATGCACTTTTTTTTCTTTCAAAAAGTGTTTCCCAGTGCGAAACCTTTCATCCAATTTCTAAATTGCTGCATTTGTACATTTTAAAAGCCAATATAAATGAATAGTAGTGGTTAAAAAAAAAGCACTTGTCGATTTAACCTTTTTTTGGTTTAATTCTCCTTTAAGGGGGTGTGCAGGGGGTGTGTCCTATGCCTACATACATTTGTTAGTAGGTGTCCCTCATTCCCATTTCAAAATGTTGGGAGGTATGTATAAGTGAATGGAACCTTCTCATGTAGTTTATTCAAGTTATGTGATGAATACAAACACAAACCTCTACCACCCATTGAAGCATGTGTCAATGTCATCAGATAGAACCCAGTGTTGTTTGCACTTTGGGTCCCATGCTGCCCAGGCCTGAAAATGACTGTATTGTGTGGTGTTATGACAATTCAGGCAATGTGTATAGCTATGGTATATTGTATAAAGTTAAAAGAATCCTGGGGGGTCTATCAATCAATGTTTTCACCCAAGGTTTACACAAGCTTCACCAGCTTCACCCATTTTTAAAGAAGATTCCATTAGAAAAAAAAAGTAAATCTTTGGTGAAAGCATTTATAAAGAAACCCTTCAGTTTAACATAATATCTAGCTGTCACATTCTTGTGTATTCACAGAGAAAGACAATTGAAATCACAGCTACAGATTGCAACAAACCAATAGTTTAGTATTACAGTTGTAAAGTACAATCAATTTTTATTTCATTCCAACTTAGCACAATCTGTCTGTACTACATATTCTGACTAAAGTCTCAAATTCTGTCCTCTGTGCTTTGGCATAAGCAATATTTTCTTTTAGGGAGAGTGACAGGCGGGGAGATCTAACTGCCGCCTTGCTCTCTCCCTCATGAAAATGCATGTACCACCTCAGTAAATCTCCCTCCTATGGTAATGTCAGCCTCTCATTACTGCCAGATTTTGACATTTCTGACACTCCACTGCAATGAGGCACATTAGGGGGTCCTTAGATAATTTCCAGACGCTAGATTGTGCTATCAGAGACCCTTCCTGTGTCAAACCATGACAGTAAAAGTTTTCTGTGCACAAATATTTATGGATCTTTACTTGCCATGTTGTGCACACAATTCTATCCATTTTTTTTTAACAAAGTGAATGATGGAAATAAAAGTTGGACATTTAAAGAAAGGTATTCTGGGGCTGAATGAAAGCTGCATTAAAATAAATAAATAATTGCATTGGACCACAATGTATTATAAGAGTAACTACTAAGAATTAAGTTGTCAGATCTGGCAATCCTGCTGTTTGAAGTTCTGCACTAGGGATGGGCCGAACGGACCCCTGTTCAGTTCGCACCAGAACTGTCGAACACCGCAAATGTTCTGACCCGAATAACAAACCCCATTAAAGTCAATGGGACCCGAACATCAAAAATCAAAAGTGCCCATTTTGATATATGCAAGTAATTGGGCATACAATGGTTATAGGGGTCCGGGTCCTGCCCTGGGGGACATGTATCAATAAAAAAAAAAAGTTTGTGAAAAACATTTTTAAATGAGCAGTGTTTTAATTTTTAAAGTGAAAGTATAAAAATGAAAAATTCCTTCCAATATAATGTCTGGGGGGTCTACCTGTAAAGTGGCAGATCTGTACCATGTCTAGAATCTGCTGCAGCAATAATTGCATTTCTAAAGCCCCCAAAAAATGACATTTTCCCTGCAAGCTGCCTTTATTTTGCTCAGCAACAGCTGGGGAGCCAGGGTGTATGATGAGGCCACAATGTAGTGCACTGGGAACAAGATTAGAGATTTTTTACATACATTCTGGTTTAACTTTGACTTTGTATAAAGTAACGGGTGTGTAAAAATTGGTCCTTGGGTGTCGGTGGCACCTTTCCACCATAAACCTATAGAGGCAATCTTGATGAAAGCAATAATTGACTTTGCTGTAAAAAAAAATGCAATAATATGCACCTGTCAAACAGGTGCAGAAAAATTACTCTTTGGGTGTTGGAGGAGCCTTCCCGCCATAACCCTATAGAGGTGCTCTTGATGAAGGCAAAAAAAATTGCAATGATATGCACCTGTCAAACAGGTGCTGAAAAATGGTCTTTGGGTGTTAATTGTGCCCATGAAACCTATACCAAAAACATTCTTCCAGATGTAATGATTGAACACCCTCAAAGCTAGGCAGCCTCGAAGTCCTGCAGAGATTCCACATCCCAAAAAGACTTAATCAATGACGTTGGCATCAAAGGCTTTATAGCTGGAAATCCAGGACTGATTCATTTTTATAAAAGTCAAACGGTCTACAGAGTCTGTGGACAGACGCGTTCTATGATCAGTAACGAAACCTCCTTCAGCACTGAATGCCCATTCTGAAAGCACGCTGGATGCAGGGCAACAACTCAATAGCATACTGGGCAAGTTCTGGCCAGTGGTCTATTCTCATGACCCAGTAAGTCAGTGGATTGTCAGCTGGAAAGCTCTCCATCTCTGTTTTGGCCCCAAGGTAATCGTCCACCATGTGATGCAGATGCTGCCAATGGGATGTTGAAGTTGACAGCCCTGGGCAGCAAGGACTAAAAAAAATTCTGAAATGCCTCACTTAGGCAGCTGCCTTCTCCAGTGCTCCTTTCTTGACCAACAGAAGACTCAAAACTATGTTTTCCACGACACTGTAACCTACTGGAGTCAAGAAAAACGTTCAATAAAATCCTTTTTAACGTGTCCTCAAGAGGTTTTATCTTCTGCACTCTGTGGGGATGGAATGAGTTCTGAGACCTTCCCCTTATAATGGTGGTCAAGGAGGGTTACCAACCTTTATGCCACGCATTCTTGGGTCCTTTCGCAGGCTTTGAAGCATGAGGTTGCCCATGCACCTCAAATTTGAAGAGGCTTGAGAAGCAGACTCCTCGGGTCACTCAGGATGACAGCATCTGGAACTTCCTCCTCCCAGCCACGTGCTACTCCCAAGGATTCTGGGGTTGGAAAGCCATCGCTTACAGATTGACATATGTCTTCTTCTTCTTCAAATCCTATGAAAGTGCCAGACTCTTACTCATCCCCCTCCCCTCTCTCCTTCTGTGTGTTCTGTGACATAGGAATGATGGTGTTTGGATAAAGTGGGCCTTGAGAGGAAAGGAAGTCCTCTTCTTCCTCCTGCTGCTCTGCCTCCAGTGCCCTGTCCATAATGCCATGCGGAGTCTGCTCCAGCAAGAACACAACAGGGATTTTGCCACCAATGCATGCGCTGCCACGACTCAGCATCCTTGTGGCCTCCTCAAATGGTGACAATACAGTGTATTCATCCTTAATGATCAGCCATTGGCGTGGGGAAAAACAGCAGAGGTGGCCTGAGCCTGTCCTTGTGCCATACTCACACAGGTACTCATTGATGGCCCTCTGCTGCATGTTTAGCCGCTGCAGCATTGCCAAAGTCGAGTTCCACCTGGTAGGCATGTCACAAATCAGGCGGTTTACGGGCAGGTGGAATTCCCGCTGAATTTCAGCCAACCGAGCACTGGCTGTGTATGACCACCTGAAATGGCTACAGACTCTTCTGGCCAGCTTTAGCACATCTTGGGTACGTATTTAGGAAATGCTGCACCACCAAATTGAGGACATTTGCCAGGCATGGCACATGTGTCAACTTTCCCTGTCTAAGGGCGGACAGGTGGTTTAAACCATTATCGCACACCACCATTCCTGGCTCTAGCTGGCATGGTTTGAATCACCTCTGGGCCTGTCCGTGCAGAGCTGCAAGAATCTCTGCTCCGGTGTGGTTCCTGTCCCCTAAACCCACCAGCTGAAGCACTGCTTGGTGCCTTTTAGCCTGACTCATGGAATAGCCCTTTGAATTCTTAGGGGTACCTGATGTTCATAGGACAATTCTGCAGAGGAGGGCATGAAGGTGGCAGAGGAGGAGGGGGTAGAGATCACAGGTCTGGCATCATCACCACCAGTTGTATGGAGACATGGGGGCACAACAAGCTGCAGCACTAAGCCCTGTCCTGTATCCTTTTGAGTTGGAAGCAGCATTACACAGTGTGCTGTGAAGGAAATATATCATCCCTGCCCATGCTTGCTGGACCACGTGTCAGCAGGAAGGCGGATTTTACGGCTGACTGCCTTGCCCAACGATGCCAGAACATTCCCTTCGATGTGATAGTAGAGAGATGGAACAGCCTTATGTGAAAAGTAGTAGCGATTGGGAACCTGCCATTGTGGTACAGCACATTGTGCGAATTCTTGGAAGGGGGCAGAATCCACCAGACTGAAAGGCAGAAGTTGGAGAGCCAACAGCTTTGAAAAGCTTGCATTTAGATGCTGGGCATTTGGGGGGCAGGGACTGTATTTTTTTTCCGCTGCAGCAGATGGGGCCGAGAAATTTTCTGGCTACTGTCTTCAGCTGGTAATGTGTTGCTAGGTCCTGAGACACCCTGTACTATACCATCATCCCTGTCAGTGGAGGTTGCTGAGAGGTAATATTGTGGTATAGCAGGGGCAGACTGAAAAGGGAAGGAGGAGGAGAAGGAGGAGGGACAGATTTGTACCCCTTTTGTGTGGCTTTTAGGTGCTCTTGCCAACGGGCTGAGTGGTTGGACGTTAAATGCCTTGTTAAGCATGTGATACCCAAATGGCTGGTGTTTTTGCCACATTTGATGTGCCTGAGACAGTTTTCAGATAGCAACAGTGCGATCTGCTGCAGATATGCTGAAAAAGGCCCAGACAGCTGGGCTTTGGGGAGTGGGCTGGGAGATAACAGCTGCAGAATGTGATGGAATCGGTTGGATGCTCTCTTCTCTTTCTTGATGTCGACCTCCTTGGGGTTGTGCCGCCTCACCTTCAATTTCCTCCTCTGCTCTATCTGGCACCCAAGTCGCATCAGTGACCTCATCATCATCATCTCCATCTCCTCCATCATCATTACCACTGGAGACAACGTGGCAATACTCTGCGGCTGGGGTAACATGCCAATTTGTCTACCAGTGTTCTCCCCTCTCTCTAGGCTCATGTTCCAGTCGTCCTCAACCTCAGAACCAACATCTGAATCCAGTAATGGCTGGGCATCATCAAGGGGCAAGTGGCTGACGCTGTGGTCAAATAACTCAGCTGACTCCTCAATGGCTGATGTTGGGGCTATGGCAGGAATAGATGTGGACAAAGAGGCAGGTTTATCCACTCTGGCAACTGCAGGGGACTGCACACTTGTCTCTGCTTGCATGATAGAGGATGAGGAGGATAAGGAAGGTTTAGTAAGCTAGTCCACCACCTCCTCTGCATGCTGTGGCTGGATAGCACTGGCAAACTCACAAAACAAAGGAAATTATTCCCTGCCTGAGGACTGACCACCACGTACACCTTTGCCTGTGGACACATTTGTTGCTGGCCCACTTACAGCGCCAAGGCAATGTCTGCCTCTCCTTGTTGTCCTCCCAGACATTATTGGGAGGGAGGCAACAGTGCCTATAAGCAAATGTAAAGAAGAAGTGGAAATCTGTACGTAGATGCACTTTAATCAATGTAAAGTGATGTCTGGTGCACTTTAATTTGAGTACTCACACTACACAGACACACTCCACGGATACACTATAATATATTGCAATATAATTCACCAAACATACAGTGACACACAGAACTATATATGGCGTTAAACTGGCAGTAACACACACAGAAGTAAATGGCGTTAAACTGGCAGTAACGCAATCAAATAGATGGTTTTCAACCGTCATTACACTGATGCTATCTGAACTGTCCCTACTCTAGGTATACACTAATGTAAAGATTACTGACACAGTCTCACTACACTACAGTGAAACTATCTTAGTTGTCCCTACTCTAGCTGCACACTATCCAAAGCTGAATGATGGTCCTCCTCACTACACTCACACTATCCCTAGACTGTTGCCAAACTAATATTCTACATTGACAATTAAAGCAAAATAGCACAGTATAGCACACTAACTAATAGCACCGAACAGAGCCCTGTTCTATCTCTCTCCACGCCGAAATCACATTGAAAATGGCTGCCATTGAAAGAATACTTTTATACTGTGGGGCAGGAATGAGCCATGATAGGATAAAGTCATGATGACAGTGTCCAATCATGACTCTGACAGTGCTCTGTGCCCTGATTGGCTGAAGCTTTCACTGCTTCAGCCAATTAGGGCTTGCAATGCACTGTTCAGCGCCGCAATGCATTGTGGTCGGTTCAGGGGCTGAATAAACGGTCAAACGACCCATTTGTTTGGATGTTCGCTGAACGTCCAAACAACAAAAGTTCGGCCCGAACTTATCCTCAGGCCGAACCGTTCGCCCATCTCTATTTTGCACTTCAGGCATTTGAAAAGTGAAAGAATATTATATTCAAATCTTTTTATGCAGGGTTTGTCAAAAAAGCTTTTTTTAACCACTTCCCGCCCAGCCTATAGCAGATTGATGGCCAGGCGGTGGTTCCATTATCCTGACTGGGCATCATATGAGCGTGGAGCGGTGTATCAGCCTGATACACCGTTACACCGATCTTGGTAAAGAGCCTCCGGCGGAGGCTCTTTACCACGTGATCAGCCGTGTCCAATCTCGGCTGATCACTATGCCAATAGGAAGAGCCGTTGATCGGCTTTTCCTCACTTACGTCTGACAGACGCGAGTAAAGGAGAGCTGATCAGCAGCTCTCCTGACAGGGGGGTCTGCGCTGATTGTTTATCAGTGCAGCTCCCCCCTCAGGTGACCACACTGGACCACCAGGGATGCCACTAGGACCACCAGGGAAGGGGGCAACATGTGGATGGCCAGGTATGTACTCCATGGCCATCCACATGTGCCCAATCTGTGCCAATCAGTGCCCACAAATGGGCACTGATGGACACCATTATATTTCAGTTATGCCCAGCAATGCCACCAGTGTAATAAGTGCCACCAATCAGTGTCATCAGTGCCACCTGTCAGTGCCCATCGGTGCCACCTGTCAGTGCCCATTGGTGCCCACCTGTCAGTGCCCATCTGTGCCACCTATCAGTGCCACTCATAAGTACCCATCAGTGCCACCCATAAGTACCAATCAATGCCACCTACTAATGCCCATCAGTGCCACCTATGAGTGTCCATCAGTGCCACATACCTATGCCACCTATCAGAGCCCATCAGTGCCGCCTATCAGTGCCCATCATCAGTGCCCGACAGTGCCATCTCATCAGTGCCACCTCATTGGTGCCACCTCATCGGTGCCCATCAGTGCCTCCGTATCAGTGCCCGTCAGTGCAGCCATATAAGTGCCCATCATTGAAGAAGAAAACGTACTTATTTACAAAAAATTTTAACAGACACAAAGAAAAACTTATTTACAACATTTTATAACAGAAACAAAAGCAAAGCTTTTATTTTTTTCACAATTTTCAGTCTTTATTTGTTGCGCAAAAAAAAAAAAAAATGCAGAGGTGATCAAATACCACCAAAAGAAAGCTCTATTTGTGGGAACAAAATCATAAAAAATTTGTTTGGGTACAGTGTAGCATGACCACGCAATTGTCCTTCAAATTGCGACAGCGCTGAAAGCTGAAAATTGGCCTGGGCGGGAAGGTGTCTAAGTGCCTGGCATTGAAGTGGTTAAACAAATAAACCAATAAAAGCAAATTCTTGCTTCATTTACCAACCACTTCAATACCAGGCACTTTTACCCCCTTCCTGCCCAGGCCAATTTTCAGCTTTCAGTGCTTTCACACTTAAAGGTAGGGGTGAGATCGATGTTCGGGTCGAACATAACTTCGACTTGAACATTGGGTGTTCACCGAACATTATGAGGCATTTGCGGGAAAATCGAGAGCCACGTAATTCCCCATAATGCACTGCGAGATCGCAGTGCATTGCTGTATGATGATTGGCCAAAGCATGCACCTGACCTGCATGCTTTGCCCAATCAAAGCGCTCTCTGCTGAAAGAGCTATAATTGGCCAAAGGCAGGGTGCCTTTGGCCAATCATGGCTCAGGGGCACTAAGTCCACGCCCCACACTATATAAGGCTGCTTACATAGCGGCCATGTCTAGTGGCATGGATAGAGAGATAGCTTGAGTTGGATTAACCACTAGAGATCCGCACTATAGCCGAATGACAGCTACAGCGCGGACCTGCTTTGCCGGGACTATGTCCATTGACATTGTCCCGTGCACGAGCGGCCTGCACGCCCACTGCTGGGCGCGCGGCATGCTCTGTGATCAGCGAGTCTATGAGCCTTGCCTTATCACAGATCGGAGTAAGGGGTCTATCCCGACCCGTTACCACATGATCAGCTGTCAGCTAATGACAGCTGATCATGTGACATCAACAGAGCCGGTAAACTGTTATTTTTTCTCCTCACGCTGACAGCGCGAGGAGGAAAAAAAAGACGATCACCGGCGGCCATGAGAGGGACATCAGTCCCGATCACGGTGAGCGCCACCAAATCCTCAGTGCCCACCTGTGTCCTCTGCCAGTGCCACGTAGCAATAGGCAGCAGTGCTGCCTACCAGTGCCCACCAGCGCCACCCATCAGTGCCCACAGTGCCACCTATCAGTGCCCAGAATCAGTGCCTCAACAGTGCTGCACATCAGTGCCACCTATCAGTGCCCATCAGTGTCACCTACCAGTGCCCATCAGTGCCGCCCATCAGTGCCACCCATCCGCGCCACCCATCTGTGCCACCCATCCGTCCCACCCATCAGGGGCCATCAGTGCCACCTTATCTGTGCCCATCAGTGCTGCCTTATCTGTCCCCATCAGTGCCACCTTATCTGTGCCTATCAGTGCCGCCCTAACTGTGCCTATCAGTGCCGCCCTAACTGTGCCTATCAGTGCCGCCTTAACTGTGCCTATCCGTGCCCATCAGTGCAGCCTATCAGTGCCCACCAGTGCCTATCAGTGCCACCCTACCATGCCACCCATCCATGCCACCCATCAGGGGCCATCAGTGCCACCTTATCTGAGCACATCAGTGCCGCCTTATCTGTCCCCATCAGTGCCACCTTATCTGTGCCCATCAGTGCCGCCTTATCTGTGCCCATCAGTGCCACCTTATCTGTCCCCATCAGTGCCGCCTTATCTGTCCCCATCAGTGCCGCCTTATCTGTCCCCATCAGTGCCGCCTTATCTGTGCCTATCAGTGCCGCCTTTTCTGTGCGTATCAGTGCCACCTTAACTGTGTCTATCAGTGCCACCTTAACTGTGCCTATCAGTGCCGCCTTAAATGTGCCTATCCATGACCATCAGTGCAGCCTATCAGTGCCCACCAGTGCTGCCTCATCAGCAAATATCAATGAAGGAGAAAAATTATCTGTTTGCAAAATTTTATAACAAACTATGAAACATGATTTTTATTTTTTTCAAAATGTTCCATCTTTTTTTGTTTGGTTAGCAAAAAATAAAAATCCCAGCTGTGATTAAAGATCTATTTGTGGGAAAAAATTATAAAAATTTCATTTGGGTACAGTGTTGTATGACCGTGCAATTGTCATTCAAAATGAATGACAAATAAATAATATAAATATATAAATAATGAATAATTAAATATGCAGCTGGAAAAGAAAAGAATAAATCCTCTTAATTAGAGCAATAATCACCAAATAGCCTCTAATAAAGGTAATCTTCCTCCATTGAAATCACAGTCATTTCTGAAGACATCATGACAATTCTAAATTAACTTTAAAATGTTAAAATGTTACTTTGTATCGAGATGCCGGATTCTCTTCTTATTAGCAAGTTGGCAAGCATTGCCAACAAAGGATATATAACAAAGTATTGAGATGAACTTTTGATATTGACCAAATACTTATTTTCCACCATAATTTGCAAATAAATTCTTTCAAAAATCAGACAATGTGATTGTCTGGATTTGTTTCCACATTTTGTCTCTCATAGTTGAGGTATACCTTTGATGACAATTACAGGCCTCTCTCATCTTTTTAGCCTGGGTTCACACATGTGCGGTGCGAATTGAATCTCAGGTTTCACTGGGAAGATAAAAATCTCCTGTTCAAAGGCTCATCTGCGTTTTAGCTCAGGATCAGTGAGCAGGGAGAGGGGGAGGGATAGGGGGAGGGATAGGGGGAGGGAGAGGGGGAGGGAGAGGGGGAGGGATAGGGGGAGGGATAGGGGGAGGGATAGGGGGAGGGGGAGGTGTAGTGAGGAGAAGGAAAAAATCCATGTTCAGAATGCAATGCATCTGCGAAGCAGATGCGTTCCCATAGAAGATAAGGGGCTCGTAATTCACACCGCAATGCCCAGAAAATGCACACTTTTTTGTGCAATGCGCAGTGCGAATGCAATGCACATATGTGAACCAGATGCATTCATATGAATGTTTTTTAAAATGCCCTGCGAATTAGATGCAGTGTAAGCCGCATCTAATTTGCAAAGGTGTGAACGGGGGCTAAAGTGGGAGAACTTGCACAATTGGTGGCTGACTAAATACTTTTTTGCCTCACTGTAAATAACAGCAGCTGGTTTGTGTCAGTAGGTTTAGTGTACAGATCAGAGTCAAGTTGACCTCGATCTATGTAGATCCTTGTGTCCAAGAATGAAACCGAGTCACCCCCAATGTGCATCTTAAATTGTATGTTTGGGGAAAACCCATTCAACATGTCATCAAACATTTTTAAGGATTCAATGTTGCCCCGCCATATCGCAAATATGTCACCTATATACCACCACCAGGTGGCGCAATGAAAATATTCATTAATGAAAACATATCTGTGTTCAAATTCATTCATGAATGAACATGCGTATGGCGGAGCAACATTGGAGCACATTGCAACACCACTTTGCTGCACATAGAACTGTTCCTTAAATAAAAAATAATTGTTATGCAACACAACATGAAATAGCTTTTCAAATAATGAAATCTGAGCTTCAGAGTATTCATGACTATTTCTAATAAGTCCAATTGCGGCATCAATCCCCGCCTGGTGTGGAATGGATGTATAGAGGCTTGTAACGTCCCAGGTGACCAGAATCCCATCTCCATGGCATGGGGGTAGTTCTTTAATTTTTAATAAAAAATCATTAGTGTCCAAATGTATGATCTGGTGTTTTTTACAAGAGGGGACAGAATTTTATCAAAAAATTGTGCTGTTGGAACAAAAAAGAGTCTCGCCCCGAGACTATGGGACGTCCTGGTGGGGACCGATTGTCCTTATGTATTTTGGGCAATATGTACAGAACAGGGATCCGTGTATGGGATGGTACCAAGAACTCAAACAGGTCCCAGGAGATAAGCCCACTTTTCAGCGCTGGTTTCAAAATATTTTCTAGTTGTTTTCTAATGCCCCATGTAGGGTCTGTGCTGACCTTTTTATATACAGTACAATCACTTAATTGGTGATGTATTTCTTCCTCATAAATTTGTGGATCCATGATCACCACCGAACCCCCTTTGTCAGCCAGCTTGCATATTATATCATTCTATTTACTTAGATCTTTCAATGCTAACCTTTCTTGGCAAGATAGGTTGTTTGGTATATGGTCCCTATAGTCGAATCGAGAAATCAGATCTTTCATTTTTCATCTCGAGTGACCTCCTGAACAAATGTTTCAACTGAGGCATAAGAAGTTGGAGGAACCGATTTAGATTTAGACACTAAACCAAGTGTCCTGCAATCCAATGCATCCCAAACTGATTCCCCATGAGTGAAGGGTTTGTGTATGAAGTGTACCTTCCATCCTATACTACGGAACAAGCGATAAAGATCTTGATCAAGTTGAAAAGGATCAAGATGACTTTTTGGGCAAAAGGATAAGCCACGGTTAGAGTCCTACCTCGTCCGATATTAGAACCCGTCTCGATATGTTATGGACTAGGTCTCCCGTGCTCGACCCCGATTGCCACGTACATTGCGATGTCTGTCTTGACCTCCTATTTAGTCTCTGTTCAATTGAGATCTGGTCTGCATCCGAGAGGGGCTCCTCTCCGACCCTGTTGTAAAAAATTAGATGAGGAATCTGTGTCTGTGTTAGCAGAGGAATTGTCCAACATATCCCTTCTAGTGCTTCCATAATCCAGACGACCACACTGGTTGTATGGACGTGGCCACCTGTAGATATGATTTCTCTCGTAATCCTCAATATCACGATCAAACTTATTGCTCTTCCTAATTCCCAGGTCAGAGCGGTATTTGCCAATATTTTCATCCACTAGATCTCTACATTTGCTGAATTCCTCAGATGATAGAGAGGTTTTCAAGTCTTGTTCAATGTTTTTTAGTTGTCTTGATAGTTAAGCAAGTTCTTTGTGTATAAATGAAATAGTGAGAGTCATTAGATCGAAAGTGCACTTGTTGAGGATTTGCATAAAAGTGTTCTTAAATTTGTCATTATCGCTGAAAAGTGTGGGGGCCAGCCTCACCCGCAGGCCTCTCGGAATTCTCTGTACACAGTGATACTCTGCCAGAGTCAGTCCATGCAACTCCATGGAGGTATGTTTTTTCTGCAGTTTCTCCCATGCACGAGTGTTATGGGCTGGTGTACTTCCAATGAGAAAGTTCCTGGACCCCGATATCTGGGACATAATCTGTGTGGTCTCCTCTTGGGTGAAGGAAAAAGACACACAAACACACACACATATACAGTATCTCACAAAAGTGAGTACACCCATCACATAATTGTAAATTTTTTATTATGTCTTTTCATGGGACAACACTGAAAAAATGACACTTTGCTACAATGTAAAGTAGTGAGTGTACAGCTTGTAAACAGTGTAAATTTGCTGTCCCCTCAAAATAACTCAACAAACAGCCATTAATGCCTAAACCGCTGGCAACAAAAGTGAGTACACCCCTAAGTAAAAATGTCCAAATTGGGCCCAATTAGCCATTTTCCCTCCCCGGTGTCATGTGACTCGTTAGTGTTACAAGGTCTCAGGTGTGAATGGGGAGCAAGTGTGTTAAATTTGGTGTTATCGCTCTCACTCTCTCATACTGGTCACTGGAAGTTCAACATGGCACCTCATGGCAAAGAACTCTCTAAAGATTACCTAGGCTATAAGAAGATTACCAAGACCCTGAAACTGAGCAGCAGCACGGTGGTCAAGACCATACAGCAGTTTAACAGGACAGGTTCCACCCAGAACAGGCTTCACCATGGTCGACCAAAGAAGTCGAGTGCACATGCTCAGGGTCATATCCAGAGATTGTCTTTTGGAAATAGATGTATGAGTGCTGCCAGCATTGCTGCAGAGGTTGAAGGGGTGAGGGTCAGCCTGTCAGTGCTCAGACCATACACCGCACACTGCATCAAATTGGTCTACATGGCTTTTGTCCCAGAAGGAAGCCTCTTCTAAAGATGATGCACAAGAAAGCCCGCAGTTTGCTGAAGACAAGCAGACTAAGGACATGGATTACTGGAACCATGTCCTGTGGTCTGATGAGACCAAGATAAACGTATTTGGTTCAGATGGTGTCAAGCGTGTGTGGCGGCAACCAGGTGAGGAGTACAAAGACAAGTGTGTCTGGACTACGGTCAAGCATGGTGGTGGGAGTGTCATGGTCTGGGGCTACATGAGTGCTGCTGGAACTGGGGAGCTACAGTTCATTGAGGGAACCATGGATGCCAACATGTACTGTGACATACTGAAGCAGAGCATGATCCCCTCCCTTCGGAGACTGGGCAGCAGGACAGTATTTCAACATGATAATGACCCCAAACACACCTCCAAGACAAACAACTGCCTTGCTAAAGAAGCCAGACCTAAACCCTATTAAGCATCTGTGGGGCATCTTGAGGAGTGATGTCATCATGGAGGAGTGGAAGAGGACTCCAGTGGCAACCTGTGAAACTCTGGTGAACTACATGCCCAAGAGGGTTAAGGCAGTGCTGGAAAATAATGGTGGCCACACAAAATATTGAGACTTTGGGCCCAATTTGGACATTTTCACTTAGGGGTATACTCACTTTTGTTGCCAGCAGTTTAGACATTAATAGCTACTCACTACTTTACATTTGTAGCAAAGTGTCATTTCTTCAGTGTTGTCACATAAAAATACAGAATAATATATTTACAAAAATGTGAGGGGTGTACTCACTTCTGTGAGATACTGTATAATATATATACAGTGGGGACGGAAAGTATTCAGACCCCCTTAAATTTTTCACAATTTGTTATATTGCAGCCATTTGCTAAAATCATTTAAGTTCATTTTTTTTTACTCATTAATGTACACACAGCACCCCATATTGACAGAAAAACACAGAATTGTTGACATTTTTGCAGATTTATTAAAAAAGAAAAACTGAAATATCAAATGGCCCTAAGTATTCAGACCCTTTGCTCAGTATTTAGTAGAAGCACCCTTTTGATCTAATACAGCCATGAGTCTTTTTGGGAAAGATGCAACAAGTTTTTCACGCCTGGATTTGGGGATCCTCTGCCATTCCTCCTTGCAGATGCTCTCCAGTTCTGGATGGTAAACGTTGGTGGACAGCCAAGTTTAGGTCTCTCCAGAGATGCTCAATTGGGTTTAAGTCAGGGCTCTGGCTGGGCCGTTCAAGAACAGTCACTGAGTTGTTGTGGAGCCACTCCTTCGTTATTTAAGCTGTGTGCTTAGGGTCTGAGGTCCTGAACACTCTGGAGAAGGCTTTCATCCAGGATATCCCTGTACTTGGCTGCATTCACTCGATTGCAACCAGTCGTCCTGTCTCTGCAGCTGAAAAACACCCCACAGCATGATGCTGCCACCACCATGCTTCACTGTTGGGACTGTATTGGACAGGTGATGAGCAGTGCCTCATTTTCTTCACACATACTGCTTAGAATTAAGGCCAAAAAGTTCTATCTTGGTCTCAGCAGACCAAAGAATCTTATTTCTCAACATCTTGGAGTCCTTCAGGTGTATTTCAGCAGACTCCATGCGGGCTTTCATGTGTCTAGCACTGAGGAGAGGCTTCCGTCAGGCCACTTTGCCATAAAGCCCCAACTGGTGGAGGGCTGTAGTGATGGTTGACTATCTACAACTTTTTCTCGTCTCCCGACTGCATCTCTGGAGCTCAGCCACAGTGATCTTTGGGTACTTCTTTACCTCTCTCACCAAGGCTCTTCTCCCCCGATAGCTCAGTTTGACCGGACGGCCAGCTCTAGGAAGGGTTCTGGTCGTCGCAAACATCTTCAATGTAAGGATTATGGAGGCCACTGTGCTCTTAGGAACCTTAAGTGCAGTAGGAATTTTTTTGTAACCTTGGCCAGATCTGTGCCTTGCCACAATTCTGTCTCTGAGCTCTTCAGGCAGTTCCTTTGACCTCATGATTCTCATTTGCTCTGACATGCACTGTGAGCTGTAAGGTCTTATATAGACAGGTGTGTGGCTTTCCTAATCAAGTCCAATCAGTATCAAATGATTTTAGCAAATGGCTGCAATATAATAAAGAGTGAAAAATTTAAGGGGGTCTGAATACTTTCCATCCCCACTGTGTATAATATATATACTCTGCATCCAGTGTAGCCTGTATATACAGTGCATTTGGTGGTGTACTGTTTCTAATCACACTTCTGTTGGTGTATACAGTATACAATACAGTGCAGCCATTGCACAGTTTATAATACTGTGCAGGCTGTGTACACAGTATATAATACCGTGTGTGTGTGTATATATATACAGTAGGGACAAAAAGTAATTTGCTAAAATCATTTAAGTTCATTTTTTTTCCTCATTAATGTACACACAATTCTGTCTCTGAGCTCTTCAGGCAGTTCATTTGACCTCATGATTCTCATTTGCTCTGACATGCACAGTGAGCTGTAAGGTCTTATATAGACAGGTGTGTGGCTTTCCTAATCAAGTCCAATCAGTATAATCAAACACAGCTGGACTCAAATGAAGGTGTAGAACCATCTCAAGGATGATCAGAAGAAATGGACAGCACCTGAGTTAAATATATGAGTGTCACAGCAAAGGGTCTGAATACTTAGGACCATATGATATTTCAGTTTTTCTTTTTTAATAAATCTGCAAAAATGTCAACAATTCTGTATTTTTCTGACAATATGGGGTGCTGTGTGTACATTAATGAGGAAAAAAATTAACTTAAGTGATTTTAGCAAATGGCTGCAATATAACAAAGATTGAAAAATTTAAGGGGGTCTGAATACTTTCCGTCCCCACTGTATATATATATATATATATATATATATATATATATATATATATATATATATATATATATACATATACTCTGCATTCGGTGTAGTCGATATACAGTATATGCAGTGCATTCTGTGGTTTATAGTTTCTAATACACTTCAGGAGGTGTTCACAATATATAATACAGTGTAGTGTGGTGTTGTCACATAAAAAGATAGAATAAAATATTTACAAAAATGTGAGGGGTGTACTCACTTCTGTGCGATACTGTATATTATATTATATATATATATATATATATATATATATATATATATATATATCTTTATCTCTATATCATGTCCAGAAGGCAACCAAGGAGGGGCAGACATTCACAGGCCACTAAAAGAGGGCAAGCAGCCTCTGTGTCTACAGTCAACAGTGGTGGTCATGGACATTGTGCATCCTCTGCAGGTGGCCGTGGGTTATGCATGTCCTTTTTTGCTGCTGCTGGCCATGTTATTGAGCCACAACATGCAGAAGAGTTGGTGGAGTGGATAATGAAGCCATCCTCATCCTGCTCATCCTTTGTCACCCAGGCTCAGAGTAGTTTGCCTTCCAACACAGCTGCCAAAGCAGCCTATTCCACTGGCTCCTTGTCCAGTCACTCCTGTGTTCAGTAGATCGTAGGTTGCAACCTTTGTCTGGAGTGAATCAAGCGTAGCCAGAACAGCAGCCCCTTGGGCACCACATGCTTGACCAGACATATAATGACCTGCCATGCAGTCCATTGGCAACAGCACTTGAAAGACCCACATCATAGAAAAAGGCAGACTTCTCCTTGCTCCTCATCTGGGATCTCCAACCCTACTATACCTCCAGTCCTCTCAAAAACCTGCACTAAGAGGAATTAAGGTAAAGCAATAGGTGTCCCAAGTACTTGCAGCCAATCTGCTAGCAGTACACCACCAATTGATTTTAGCAGGCAAATGTCCCTACCTCAGGTGCTGAACCATAAAAAGAAATTTGGTCCCAGCCATCCCCATGCTTAGTGTCTAAATGCTAGCTTGGCCAAATTGCTAGCACTGCAACTGCTGCCTTTTCAGCTGGTAGACTCGACCCCCTTTTGTAAATTTGTGTAATGTGCTGTACCTTAGTGGCAGGTTCCAAAATGCAATTTCTTTTCATGGAAGGCCATTCCAGCTCTCTGCCGGCATGTGGAAGCCAATGTTTTGGCCTCGTTGGACAGGGCGGTCAGCAGTAAGGTTCATATTACCGCTGACTCATGGTCCAGCAGGCATAGGCAGGGATGTTACCTTTCCTTCATGGCCCACTGGTTATCTCTGCTGGCAGCTGGGAAGGAAACAGGACAGGGTTCAGTGTTGTTGGAGCTTGTTCCACCACCATGCCTCCAAAATGCTAGTGGTGATTCTGCCACACCTCTCTCCTCCACCCCCTCTTCTTCTTCTTCCTCTATAGCCTCTTCTGCAGATTTGTCCTCTGAACCAGCAATGCTCCGTAAGCGTTCAAGGGGCTATGCAAGCATTCAGGCTAAAAGATGCCATGTGGTGCTTGAGTTTGTCTGCCTAGGAGACAGGAGCCACACTGGGGCAGAGATTCTGTCAGAGGTGCTTGAGGTCACACCAGCTTCAGCCAGGAATGGTTGTATGTGACAATGGTACCAACCTTCTCTCTGCCCTCCAACAGGGACACTTGACCCATGCTCGGCTGTGACGTTCTGTCTGACAGTTTTGGGCTCTCTCTTCAGCTGTTTCCATTTCTGCTCCCAACACAGGTGTTTGTTTTTATTCCCACTTTGATGTTTTTGATTAGTATTTATGTCCAATAAATTTGTATTTTTTTTTTTTACAAATACTGTTTGTGGTCCGTTTAAAGTCCCAATTTAAAGGAATCTGTTTTTACTCCACGTTTCGCACAAATCCTGAATTTGGTGGTGCAGTGGTTCTTGACCAGGTACCTAGGCTTACAAGATCTCCTGAGGCAGGCCAGAAAGGTCTGTGGTCTTTTCTGCCAGTCATACAATGCCAGTGCTCGTCTGGCTGACATTCAAAGGGAATGCAACCTGCCCACTAACCGCCTCATTTGTGACATGCCCATCAGGTGGAACTCAATGCTGGCAATTCTGCAGTGGCTGCACACACAGCAGAGAGCCATCAATGAGTACCTGTGCAAGTATGGCACCAAGACAGGCTCAGGGGAGCTTGGCTTCTTTTCATCACACCAGTGGCTACTGATCAAGGATGCATGCACTGTCCTGTCTCCATTTGAGGAGGCCACAAGGATGGTGAGCAGCGACAATGCATGCATCAGTGAAAATGTCCCTCTAGTCTTCCTGCTGAAGCATGCACTTCATGGAATAATGGACAGAGCACTTGAGGCAGAACAGCGGGAGGAAGAGGAGGACTTCCTTTCCTCTCAAGGTCCCCTTTATCCAGATAGCATTCCTACGGGCCTGTCAAACACACAGGAAAAGGAGGAGGAGGATTGTGTCAGCATGGATGTAGAGGATAACACTCAGCAGCAGTCTTCAAGGGATGGTTCTCAGTCTCCAGAATCCCAAGGGGTTGTACGTGGCTGGGAGGAGGTAGTTACAGATAATGTGATCCTTAAGGTCTGAGAGGACTCAGAATCGAATGCCTCTGCAAACTTACGCTGCATGGCCTCCTTGATTCTGCAAAGCCTGCGAAAGGACCCTAGGATTCGTGGTATCAAGGAGAGGGATCATTACTGGCTGGCAACCCTTCTGGATCCACATTACAAGGGTAAAGTTGCAGAACTTATTCTGCCTTGGCAGAGGGAGCAAAGGATGAAACATCTTCAGGAGGCCTTGAAGAAAGGTTTGTGTAAGGCATTTCCAGACCCTGGGAAGTTACCATTTCCTGGTGCTGGACAACATGATGCTGAGGCTTCGTTCAGTCAAAGGAGAGGGGTGAAAAAGGTGGCCGGGTGGCCGATACCTTTAAACAATTTTTCAGTCCTCAGCACCAAGGTCTGATTGGTTCAAGCAACCATCACCAGCATCTGCATTATCTGGTGCAGGAATATCTAGGGGCAAGAGCAGACTTGGAGACCTTTCCAACAGAGCATCCTCTGGGTTACTGGGTCTTGAGGATGGACCACTGGCCAGAACTTGCTCAATATGCAATCGAGCTACTGGCCTGTCATGCATCCAGGGTGCTTTCTGAACGCACATTCAGTGCTGCTAGAGGGTTTTCAATGGATCAAAGAGTGCGTCTGTCCACAGATTCCGTTGATAGGCTCACATTCATAAAAATGAATCAGTCTTGGATCAGCAGCTATTAAGCACCAGATGCTGATGTAACTGATTGAATTTGCTATGGATCTGGGATCCCTTGAAGACTGCATATGTTGACTATCCTATTCCTCCTCGATCTTGATGCTAGCTTCCAACAATATTTTTGGTTTAGGGCACCACCACCCAAGGCCCAATTTTTCTGCCCGTTTAACAAGGGCATGTCATTTTATTTTCTATACAATATTTCACAGCAGGGCCTTTTCCTGCGCCCAACAAGAGTATCTGTGAGGGGTTACAGTGTTGTGGCACCACCAACACCCAAGGCCCAATTTTTCTGTCCCTGTTTAACAGGGGCATTATTTAAAATTTTTGATACAATATTTCACATTAGGGCCTGTTCCTGCACCCAACAGGAGTAACTGTGGGCTTACAGTGTTGTGGCATCAACACCACCCAAGGCCTAATTTTTCTGCCCCTGTATAAGGGGGCACGTAATTACAATTTTTGATATATTATTTCACAGCAGGGCCCGTTCCTGCACCCAACCGTAAGTGTGAGGGGGTTATACCAACACCTAAGGCCAAATTTTTCTGCAGAGTATATAGGGCAGGCTGTAAAGTATATATACTGCTGCTCAGAGTATATAGTGCCTGGGATCCTGGGGGACCCCCATGCCATCTTTTCTTTTTTTAAATTATGGTGTGGGGTTCTCCTTAATATTCATACTAGACCTGAAGTGCCTGGTATGGATTTTGGGGGGACATCCGCGCCATTTTTTTTGGCGTGGGGTTCCCCTTAATATTCATACCAGACCCAAAGGGCCTGGTAATGGACTCAGGGGGGGCACGCTGTTTTTTTCAATGATTTTATCTATAGTTCCAGGAGCTGTCAATACATTACTGCCGCCAACAGTTTAAATTACGTTTTCCTTTAGAAATGTAATTGTGCTGTGGTACTGTTATAAACATGGAAAAGATCCGCTACTTTATAGGCAGACTAAGGAGATCCTAAAGGCACGATATTTAAAGGAATATTTAATTTTTATTGTTTCACTTTAAGCATTATTAATGTCACTGCTCCCAAAAAAATGGCTATTTTTAAAACTTTTTTGCATTGATATATGTCCCCTGGGGCAGGACCCAGGTCCCCAAACATTTTTTTATGGCAATAACATGTGTATAAGCCTTTAAAATGAGCACCCTATTTGCATCCTATTTGCATGTCAGGAGCTTGTGACCGTCTCTCAATGGAGCCGGTTCACACAGCTCTGGGCAGCTGCGAAACAAACTGCACAGGAGTCCTGTGTGTCTTCTGGTCCATTTCAGGTCTGAATGCAGCCAAAAATTCAGACTGAAATCGGACCTGAAACAGTGAACAGGGACGCACCGGACCGCTGCTGTGAGCTGCTCCACACGGAGATGTAACATGCAACACTGTACCCATATGATCTTTTTATAATTTTTGAGACAGAGTTTTCTTTTGGTGGTATTTAATCCACCACTGGGTTTTTTATTTTTTGTTAAACAAACAAAAGAAGACATTTTGAAAAAAGTAAAAACCTTTTTCTTCATTTCTGTTATACAATTTTGCAAATAAGTCATTGTCTTCTTCACTGATGTGCGCTGATGAGGCTTCACTGATAGGCTGCACTGATGGGCTGCATTGATGGGCACAGATGAGTTGGCACTGATGGACCCTGATGGGCAATGATGAGGCTGCACTGATAAGGCGGTACTGATGTGCACTGATAGGCGGACCTCATATGCTACACTGATGGGCACTGATATTCTGCACTGATGGGCACTGATATGTTGCACTGATGGACACTGACATGCTGCACTGATGGACACTGATATGCTACACTGATGATCAGTGCCCTGATTATCAGTGTAAATGTCCCCTGTAACTAGAAAGCCAGTTAACGGCTTTTGTTTCCTCAGACACTGACTAGGCAGAGGAAAGGAAATGATGATAAGCAGTATTTGTTTACATGTGATCAGCTGTGAGTGGACACAGCTGATCACATGTTAAAGAGCCTACATCATCAGCTCTTTACCCTGATCGGCGATGCGCTGTGTCCGAGGGCATATGACATCCAGTTAGGATGGTAAATCCACTGCCCGGCTGTCATTCTGCTATAGGCTGGCCAGGAAGGTGTTAACATCTGATATACTGCTTGGACCTGAAAATGTACTACTTCTCCAGTCTCTTATATAATCATATCATTACTATTGTTGTCCTTGTTACTTGGCTTTCCTTCACACATTGCAATCTTAAGGCACAGTTCCAATATAGTTCATTAAACATTCTTCTGGCTAACAAGTCTTTGCACTAAATAGTGGAAGGAGAATGATAACTACATCTTCACTGCCCGCAGGCTACAACCACCAGCCTTAGTGCACCAAAGATCACCTACAGGGCCTCAATGTTAGCTGGGAAAGAAAAAAAGAAATAAAAACTCTGAGATGTGGAACAGGTTGTCTGTTGTTACATGACCTGAAGATGGGCCACGCCCGGAAAAAAAAAAAAAAGACAGACATTTCACTTCCCTCCTTTGTTATACCACCCACCTTACTCAGTCACAGCACTCCACCCTTCAACTCCTCTTGCCCCTCTATGTCACATTGGTTAGTTTCATCACACCACCCCCTTACACCCATCTCAACCCTCCCCCCCTTAGTTTTCAGTCTTCAGGCTAAGAATATTTTCCGCAAGTAACGAAAATAAATATTGGTCTTTCTAGACCAGACAGCATCTACTGTATGCAACTTCCCCTGAAATTGAACCAAAATCACTGTGTGTACAGATTTGGATTTCAGTTCACTACATTGTAAAGTTTGGATTATTTGACATTACAATTTTTATTTCAACCCAGTGCTGTGTTTTGGCCTAGGCCAACAAGGCCCAGGCCTAGGGCGGCACTTTGTGGGGGGCGGCAAAAAGCCGCCCCCACCCAAAACGGCACCCGCTCTCCTCCCGCACAGCAGGGCACATCAGGAGTACAGCTTGGGAGTGCAGTGGCCTCGCGGCTGCAGATGGGGCCAGGAAGCAGTTAAATCAGGAGCTGTCAAGCCGCCCCTGTAAAGCCATGATTCTCTCTCTCTGCTGTGGTCAATAATGGGGAGGGAAACAGCAGGGAGGAAGCTGGGCGGCAGCATGACAAAACCAATTAGAGCCGCTCTCTCTCTTTCTTCTCTTCTCCGTTCAGCTGACAGAAAGGGGAGGGGGGGCGAGCGGGGGAGTTCTCTGGTAAATGGAGCAGCACTATGACAGGGAGAGGAGAGACGCGTATTGTCTGTGTATCTCCCCCGCTCGCCCCCCCTCCTCTTTCTGTCAGCCGAAGAGAGAAGATAGAGAGAGCGGCTCTAATTGGTTTCCCTGTGCCGCTGCCCAGCTTCCTGACTGCTGTTTCTCACCCCATAATTGGCCACAGCAGAGGGCCAATCAGAAGACTCTGGGGGCATCATGGGAAGAGTAATCCCTGAAGAATGGCAGCTCTGTGTGTGTCCACAGACATCATGCTACAGCCCCCAGCATGCATGCACTCTGCTGGGGGGGGTTACAGGAGGAGAAAAAGAGAGTACTGTGCTGGGGGAAGCCAGATAGGGAGCCACGCTGTACCCGCACCACCAGAGCCACGCTGTACCCGCACCACCAGAGCCACGCTGTACCCGCACCACCAGAGCCACGCTGTACCCGCACCACCAGAAAGCCACGCTGTACCCGCACCACCAGAAAGCCACGCTGTACACGCACCACCAGAGCCACGCTGTACCTGCACCACCAGAGCCACGCTGTACCTGCACCACCAGAGAGCCATGCTGTACCCACACCACCAGAGAGCCATGCTGTACCCGCACCACCAGAGCCACGCTGTACCCGCCCCACCAGAAAGCCATGCTGTACCCGCACCAGAGCCACACTGTACCCGCACCACCAGAAAGCCACGCTGTATCCACACCACCAGAGCCACGCTGTACCCGCACCACCAGAACCACGCTGTACCCGCACCACCAGAGCCACGCTGTACCCGCACCACCAGAGCCACGCTGTACCCGCACCACCAGAGCCACGCTGTACCCGCACCACCAGATCGTCACGCTGTACCCGCACCACCAGAGAGCCACGCTGTACCCGCACCACCAGAGCCACGCTGTACCCGCACCACCAGAGCCATGCTGTACCCGCACCACCAGAGAGCCACGCTGTACCCGCACCACCAGAGAGGGAGCCACGCACCACCAGAGAGAGAGCCACGTTGTTCCCGCACCACCAGAGAGACGTTGTTCCCGCAACACCAGAACCATGCTGTACCCGCACCACCAGAGAGCCACGCTGTACCCGCACCACCAGAGAGGGAGCCACGCACCACCAGAGAGAGAGCCACGTTGTTCCCGCACCACCAGAGAGACGTTGTTCCCGCAACACCAGAACCACCAGAGAGCCACGCTGTACCCGCACCACCAGAGAGCCACGCTGTACCCGCACCACCAGAGGGGGAGAAAGATGAAGCCACTGCCAGGGTAGAGATGCTACACTACTGACTAGAGTTGGCCTGGGCAACCCAGAGTGAGTGAACGTCCAGCCGGAGGGATCACTGTTGCAGTTTCACCGGATCTGGTAAGAGAGCCTGTTGGCCATTATACATTACTGTTCCCAGGAACTGAGCCATTAGGAAGTACCTAACCTGATATCCTCTAGGCCAACCCTAGTGACGCCACTGTCCCAGAGCCCAAAACAAGTTACGGCACTGAGTTTCGGTAACTGGCCAGACAGGGATGCGCCAGCGTGGGCACCCAGGACATCTGCCGCCCGGAGTCCCACAAGCGGCGATGGGCTTTCAGTAGCAGCCCACACCTCTCTCCCCACTGTCAGTCACACACACTCAGTACACAGCCAGGAGGAGGAGGAGCCACAGAGGAGGGACACGACTTCAGTGCAAGAACCTCCCAAAGCACCCAGCACATATCCCCTTACCCCCAAATGAAAAGATGCTGTATCGCTCACTGTCCTCCTCCCGCGGCGTCCCTTTGTCCTCTTCCCGGGGCATCCCTCTGTCCTCCCATGAAGATGACAGGGCGGATCTTAAAAAGGAAGGGGTGTGGCCTTGACAGGAAGGGGTGGGTCATAGTTAAATTAGGGGGGTGCGCGAGCTTAGTCAGGCCTAGCGCAGCACAAAACCTAAATACACCACTGTTTCAACCTATGCTATTGTTGTATGCAATATCCATAGGCTGCAATTGTTGAAAACAGTTGTTTTAGTTTAGTCCTGCTGAAGACTTGCTGTCTTAGCTGTGTAATGCTGCAGCAGCTAATAATACCTCATTGTTACAGGCTCACCACATCTAAAGATTGGTACGCTGCAATATATTACATGTCTGGTTTTGGGTTGGCTTCCTCTTTCCCATCTCTAAAGTGCTTATCTTGTGAAGCTACCCATGGGTTCGGTGCTAGGCTGGGAGGTATCTTGCCCTATGAGCAACAGGAGAAGTAGCGCTACAACCCCCACTAAATTCCAAGGTTCCAGGCTGGGTGCTGAGGCTGAAAAGGCTTCCGTTCAAGTCCTGAATACATACAAGGAAGTGGGCACTTCAGTATATCAGCCTAAACGGGCTTCCTTCAAAATAACACGTTAAAATACAGCCGAAAAAACATCCAACACATTTCAGTCGATTAGGGCCTAATGACAGAAACACAATGACTGTATTTCTGGCTATATTTTATCGTTTGACATTATAGGAAGTCCGTTTATGCTGATTATTAATCCCTTTGGGATTAAAAAAGAGTTCTTGATAATCTTCCCCATTGTTGTTACACATGCTAAAGAGGCACCATCAGCCCACCAGTGCCAATTTCTCTATTCACAGGCATCTGGATGGTGCAGCCACATCACCTGGTGATGCCCCAGTCAGGGAGATGGCCTGACAAGGGAGTCAGTCAGTAGAGAACTCTGGCCTGTTACCTGGTGTGGCCAGTGGCTCTCCAGGTGGGATGTTGGGCAGCAGCTTCCCAGGAGTAGTATGCCTCATTAGTGGAACCAAAAATACAATAAAAATTGGATTGTAGCTTAAACTGCTCCACATTAATCCTTATATTACCTTAAATTATGTATTCCCAAAGAAATAATTAATCCCTTACAGATGTCATTTCAACAACATTTATTAACACATGTCTAAGAGTAAAAATGAAAATAAACACACAAAAAATTATGAATCATAAATAACCCATCATGTACCCAAGTATTATGTTTAACAATCATATTCTAAGATGTGATAGATAACCATCTATCAAACACGCTGCAGCCAAAGCAGTATCCACTGTGGCTCCCACATCCACTTGGTAAAACTTTTTGGATTTATGCACCAAAAATGGGGTTGCAGACCTAAGCTACTAATGCCCGATGACGGGTGGCCCAAGAGGCTCCCATATACCTAGTGGAGAGCACGTTTATCTGAAAAATGTGGTGTCTTACCCTTCAAGCCCTAAGCTTGAATAATAAACTGACAGATCCCACAAGAAAATGTTGCTTTAGATGCCGCTTTTCCTTTTCTAGGATCCTCTGGCAGCCAAACAACAAATCTGACTGCCTGATTGCTGCCGATTACCGTATATAGGACTTGACAGGGTGAACACCATCTAAAGTATGAAGAGCTTTTTCTCCTGGTGACTGGACTAGGAAAAAAGATTTGACACTCCCTGCACGGAGCGGCATCACCCAGGACTGGTTCATACGGCATCAGAACAGAGGGGAAGCCTGCGGGCACACTTTAATGCCAGTGGGGACGGCGAAAAGAGGCTTGGAAGTGCAGTTTCAAGCTGCCTCAGAGACATCAGCAGCTTCCAAGATGGCGGTGGAATGGCCACTACATGAGGCAGTTACCACAGGGACCTCTCTCTCCTCTCAATGGTGGGACACTCTTCAGGAGGAGGTATGTGGCAGAGCACCCACCACCACATCCACTGGGGGCCCCTTATCTTCAGCCACCACAGTGTCTCTTTTAAATCAGACTCTGGATGAGATGCTGATGTCCCCCTCAGCTACAACATCCCCAGGGCAAACTCTGACATACCAAGCCAGGGACCAGGATATCTCCCTCATGTTTGCCAGATTTGCAGAAATGCTAGATAAGGGGTTAGCACAGACTGCAGCCAGGATCACTACTAATATTAAAATGGATCTCCAGATGCTGGGCTCTCGCATTGAAACCATTGAGAACAGATTGGATTCTACTTTCACCAGGGTCAATAAGAATACCAATCATATCCAAGATTTACATAACCAACTAGACACTGCCATGATCAAAATTGATGACCTTGAAAACAGGTCCAGAAGGCTTAATTTCAGAATCAGAGGCCTGCCTGAGACTGTTACTGATATACCGGAAGCAGTGCACTCCCTCCATCATCACAAAATGGAGCTCAATCGGGCTCATAGAGCTCTAGGACCCCCCCGACCTGATGGTCTGCCCCGAGATATTGTGGTCAAACCTCACTACTATAACATCAAAGAAGAAGTTATGGGGAAAGCTCGCTCAATCCCGCAAATCCAAATTATGGGTCACCCAGTTCAAATTTACGCAGACATTTCTCCATACACGATCCAGAAACAGCGGGCGCTTAAACCTCTTCTGACAGCACTAACACAGAAAAGCATCAAGTACTGGTGGCTGTTTCCCTTCAGGTTGAAGTTCGAGTACCATAACAAGCCCTACAGATTTTCCTCATTCCAGGAAGGTTCACATTTGCTACAGAAACTGGGCCTCATTTCCATGGATTCACCCTCTCCAATGCAAACCTCATATTCAAGTTTGTCCAAGCGACCACCCCCATCTAGCCCACTCACATCTCTATGGCCGAAGCCTAAAAGCAAGAAGGCCAAAGAAGGACTACCCCCCTGATCTAGTGGTTTGCACCATTCTCTTTTCTACATTCCCTTCACAGGGACTGGGTCCACTTGGCCCTTTTGGCATTAATGCCCACCTGCACTCACACATCATTTGACCTCAAGGGGATCCTCCCCCTACTCCACTGCTGGAATCTGCAGACCTCCTGCATCTTTAACAATAGCAAAAGTAGCAGCGCTAATATTCCTGGGTGAATGAATAATATTAAATAGTGAAATTAACCTTGTTGTTTATCAAGAAAATTAATATATAGCACCAAACTTAAAAAATGAACCAACATTCACTAATACAGCCCTGAACACCAAATAATAGTCCATATAAAGTGTTGTGAAGAGACCTAGGCTCGAATACCAGTCTTCAAGGTAAATAAATAGGATAAAAAAATTCCTCCACCGCACCACCGTGATAGATCAAATGAAATGCGCGCTTACCATAAGGCAAGCCCAAAGAAGCTTGTGACCTTAACTCGGTCGGGGCCTTTATCTGGATGGACTGGCAGGGACCAATACTCCACTTCCTATAGCCAGGGGGGGATGATGGTTATTGCTACTCCACCAAGCAACAGGGAATCAGTCACACCATCGAGGGAGGTATGTATAACTCCAAGTTAAGGGATGGTTCCCATTCAGAAGTTCCCCGGGAAAAGAAAGGGAGACACCATAGCATAATCCTGGTACTAGCGTTTATTAGGAAGATTAAAAGAACACTTACAGTGTAGTAGATTCGTAACAGCATAAAAAACAGCTGGCCGGATAAAACAATCACCTGTCCTGCAGACGGTACATGCAGCACGTCAGCATGTCAGCTCCTCCCGAAACGCGTTTCGTCACACTCTGACGTCATCTGGGGCACTCCTGCATCTTTACCCCCAACCCATGGGTTACCGGATTGTAAACTACCCTTCTACAAGCTCCCCACTATCTGGGTTATGGACACGTTCAAGTTTTCCCTGGACTTCCTGGACTCTACCTTAACCTACTCGCCATGGTTTTACTCCCCCCCACCCTCCCTCCAGGTAGCCCATGGCGTTATATGCAATCCATGTGGATTTCTTGCAGGCTATCACCACCCCTCTCCTCCCCAGATGTGAACTGTCAGCTGCCTGACACCTGGACTGCCTTTATCATCACCCTCTGGAGTCATCCCTATACCACTTCCACCTGGGAGCTTGGATCCCCCTCCCCTACCCAGCAATCTGAATAACTCCCCACCATCCACTTGTTTTGTTGCCCCTGAACCCCTAGTTGTAGTTTAGCTACATTCAGCTCAACCCTCATTGACTGATTGTATGTTCTAGTTACTAATGGTGATGTTCTCTATTTAAATTACGTTCACAAATTCAACATTAGGAGTGCTGCGCGTGGAGCGGTACCATTGCACCTCCTCCTATACTCGGAGTTGCAGATTTTTCTTTGCCCTCCTAGTCAGGACCTTCCCCACTGGTTGGGGGATACTGAAATTTTTTCTAATTTTTTTTTTTTCCTTTTTTTCCTTTTTTTTTTGTATTTTTCCCCAGGACTGGATGGTTATATTCCACATCCACCATGGGGATTATCTCCCTAAGCTTCTCTTTTCTATTCACTTTTACTTGTACTAATCATTTTATTCTTCTAGTGATGTGTATGAACTCGTGCTCCTGTCGGACCCTGGAGGCTGCTTCCCTTGACAATGCTGTCCATCTGAACCCTGGGCATCCCGTTGAGTTGAAGGTACTGTAGGTGACTGGGAATCACTAGCAATGACCTCTGTACTGCTCCATGGCTGACCACACCACACCCTGCCCCTCCCTGCGCATTGCTTCATATAATGTTCATTGGCTAAATTCCCCCATTGAACGCCAGGAAATTTTCCAGTCCTACCATGACCATAAAATAGACATATTGTTCCTCCAGGAGACGCATTTTCCCAAATCATATTCTCCCTCCTTTATGCTAAATGCTAAATTCCCAAAATTTTACCTGGCAAATTCTACAACAAATCTAAAGCAGTGGGCATATTTTTTTCCCACAATACCCAGTTTTTTCTTCTCTCAGAGTTTAAGGATCCGGAGGGCAGGTTTTTGCTGGTGAAAGGTTTCATAGATGAACAGCTCTATTCATTCATTTCCTACTATGCTCCAAATAGGGGGCAATCCAAATTTTTCAAGAACCTCTTTCACACCTTGAACCCACTTACCGAGGGTCTGATTGTGTATAGAGGAGACTCTAATGCCCCGTACACACGGTCAGACTTTGTTCGGACATTCCGACAACAAAATCCTAGGATTTTTTCCGACAGATGTTGGCTCAAACTTGTTTTGCGTACACACGGTCGCACAAAGTTGTCGGAATTTCCGATCGCCAAGAACGCGGTGACGTCAAGCACGTATGACAAGACTAGAAAAGGCCGGTTCAGAACCAAGCGCGGCACCCTTTTGCTAATCTCGTGTTAGTAAAAGTTTGATGAGAGACGATTCGCGCTTTTTCAGACTCGTGGCTTTCAGATCGTTTTCTGCCGTTCAGTTTGTGCTTGTGGGTTTGTATCTGCTCTTCAGTGCATGCAAGCAAGTTCCGCGTGACTTTAATTAGTCATTGTATTCTTGTTCGTTCGTTACTGTTTTTCAGGTCGCTCTTCACAGGCCTTGCTGTTCTTCAGTGCGTTCTGTTACTTCGTTCTGAGCAGCCGACCGTTTTCTAGCCATGTTGAGTATGCGTGCTCCTCACAGAGTTCGTGCTGTGCGGGGGCTTGGTGTTGGGGTCCCGACCTTGACACAAGTCCAGTCCATGAACAGGGTGGGGAGGAGTTCATGGACCAAGAATTGGTTGCTTCAGCGTGACCAGTTCTCTCATATGCCATTGCTCCGTGAGATCCGTGAGAATAATCCTGATGATTTCAGGAACTTTCTCAGGGTGACGGACCTCGTATTTCACCGTCTGTTGGCTTCGCTGACCCCTGCATGAGGCAAGCCATCACTCCGGAACAGAGGCTCGTCGCTACCCTGCTGTACTTGGCGACAGGGAGAAGCCTGCAGGACTTGAAGTTCTCGACAGGCATCTCCCCCCAGGCTCTGGGTATCATCATCCCAGAGACCTGTTCTGCCATCATCCAGGTCCTACAGAAGGAGTATATGAAGGTAAGATTTTTATCCTTTAATGTCACATTTTATTGTATTGAATGTTTGCTAATATATTGTATTTCTTTCCTCATTCCCTAATTACCATGATTGGAATATGCTGTGAATGTCCCCTTTCTCCTCATGCATGCTGGATTTTTATGTAATTATTATTTTAGGTCCTTCATACATATTTGCCCTTCAATAACCTCCCCAGCATGGTGTCTCCTGCCCTATATTCACCTCATGTAGTCACTTAACAATGTATTTTATCAGCTCCATAGTAGTGCTTTACCCCAAACACCCCCTAAAATGTTTTGAAATGTTATTTTTTCGTTAAATTCAGGCAGAGTGCCAGAGGCTTTTTTTTTGTGGTGTCCCCAAATAATTTTTAGTAACCCTCCCTCCCCCAACTGCTAACTCAGCTGATCCCAATTCTCTATCTATCCTCAATCATCTATCTGCTGACTTTGCCAAACCCGTACACACTATACCCATCTCTTTTGTGCTCAGATGTATGGATGAATTACCCAAAGCATGTAGTGCAAGGGCCTGCCTGTATACTTTCCAATGGTACTGTTTAAAGTTTTTGTATCCTATTATTATCTTGATAGGTAATAGCAGAATGTCCAAATGTCCTCAAATGTGTACAGTGTGTATTTATATCTTTGTATTATGACACTTCTTACCTGTCCAGTGGGCTGCCAATAGTGTAACTAAGGAGGGGCTGTTCCAAGTAATACCCATTATTTAGGCATTCATCTCTCAATGAAGTGAAGAGGGTTACCTGTCCAAGATTTCCACACACCCCATAATGTTAGAAATGGCCCATGAGGGGGGGGGATATGATAGGTGTACCTTATACTTTGGCGTTGTTAAATTCCCCTTACTAAATGCTATCTGGAGGTTGACCCATAATGTTTGTGCCTAATCTGCTTGCCATGTTTCTGAGCAAAAATAGTAATGTTTTATTTTTTCCCTCAACAGTTTCCTTCAACGCCACAGGAATGGCAGACTGTGGCCTCCCACTTTGCCCAGCGGTGGGACTTTCCTAACTGCGGAGGGGCAATTGATGGGAAACACGTGCACATCATCCCACCACCCAACTCGGGTTGTACTATTTCAACTACAAGGAGTTCAATAGTATAGTGATGTTGGTGGTGGTGTCGGCTAATTACGACTTCTTGTATGTGGACGTGGGGAAGAATGGCCGGATGTACGATGGTGGAGTCATCGCCCAGACGGAGTTCTACAGGCGTCTCCAGAATGGCAGCTTGGACTTGCCACCTCCAGAGGACAATGTGGAAGGACTCCCATTTGTGTTCGTTGCTGATGAAGCGTTTGCGCTGGGGGACCACCTGATGCGGCCATTCCCAATGAGGACCCTCACCCCGGAACAGAGGGTTTTTAATTACCGGCTGGCCAGAGCCTGAAGAGTGGTGGAGAACACATTTGGAATCCTGGCCAGCCGGTTCCGCCTATTTATGACACCCATCCATATGGCGGAGTATAAACTGAACCATATTATACTGGCGTGCTGTATTCTCCATAACTTTTTAAGGAAACATTCGGCCAACTATGCTGGCTCAGTTGGGCCTGAAGCCGGAGTGATACCTGAAACACTGACGGCGCTTGAAAGCAGCCGTCCTGGCTTGCCCTCCCTGAGTGCCTGTGATGTCCGGTTACGCTACCTGGAGTTCTTTGCGGGTAGGGGGGCTATCAATATGCCAGCAAATCTGTGAAGCCTTTTTATAATAAAAAACAAAAAGAAATTCTTTGTGGACATTTACTGCTTGTGTTTGTTTTAGCTGACCCTGACAGAAATGTGTTGAGTGCAGAAAATGGCGTGATTGTGTAACCTTATACAAAGCACTGTTGGCTGTTATTTACTAAATGCAAAAACACATTTCACTACAAGTGCACTTGCAACTGCACTGAACCTGCACTTGTAGTGCAAAGTGGATTTGCCCTTAGGAAATAACCCCCATTTTCCCTGAAAACAGCAATTACATCACCCCAAAAGTGTTGTAGTATTGAGACAATAATAATCCACACATTCTTGATGAACCAACTTTTTTATACCTGCATAATCACATGTGCATTTACCAAAGGTTTTTAAAACAAACCAACATGTTTGTTGTATAACAATTTTTTGGGTGGCATTATCAAAAATAGAAATGTCCATTTACGATAAAACAGGCCTGTGTAAAACCAAGAAGAAAGACAAAAAACTTGAACTTACAAAGTTCACATTAGGTAAAACCTGAAGGCAATATCAGACATCAGTATTTAGGAACTGTGTTTGATATTGCATTCAGATGGGGGGAAATCACCACTGGAAAAGCCAAATTTGGAAGATGCACAGCAATTTACGAATGTCAACATGTGCTAGCTGCCTTCACGGGAGGTCAAGGGACGTGTTTTGGGGGAGCAAGCCCTTCCTCACCGCTACTTTATAATTGAGGAAGGGGTTGCACCCCCAAAACGCGTCCATTGATCTCCCGTGATGGCAGATAGCACATGTTGGCACACTGTGTGCATCCTCCAAATTTGGCTTTTCAAAACATTGCAAAAAGATTTAAAACATTGTACCACAATCAAAAAAGTGATTTGGAGGGGTTTTAAATTCGCCCCAAAACATCAATGATGTTATTATTTCTTTTAATCACATCATTGATTTTTGTCTTTAGGTTCTCCAATTCCAAATTACACCCCATGATCTCCCCGATCAGCATCTGGGCACTTTCGGATGTGAAAGGATCTCGATCACCTAAAAAGAGAGAAACCAAACAAAAACAGGTATCAAAAATCTGCCAGCATCCATCTCTTACCTGAGTCTGTGGTCGCAGACACTCACCTGTTGTGGTGGCAAGTTCAACCACATCTTCTTCCTCCTCCTGCTCTTCTTGGGATGGTGGTATTTCCCCTTCTTCCCGAGGTGGGGGGTCTCTGTTCTCCTCGGATGAGGGGTGTCCTCCGAGTCTTCTCTCCCCTATGTAAAACAAAAATGGTATAATTAGCACACAGTGATTTGATGGCAGAACTATAAATAGGAAACATTGCTTGGAAGTGGGGTACAATTTTCTATTTTAGCAGAGTTCCAAGATGTCGCTTTTTTATTGTCCTTTGCCAACCTGCAATACTTTACCTGTTTAGTACAAGCTTCACAGATGGAGACCCCCCTATAGTATACACTGGAGCACCTGTGTGCACCCCCTAATAAAAATGGTGTTCTTATGTCCCACACTAGTGCTCCAGTGTCCAGATGTGAAAACAGCTGCTGAGTGTCCTCTCCTTACACAGAATCTAGTTTGCATTTCATTCTAGTAACAAACCCATCTACACCACCAAATATTTTTCATCCAAGTAGGCCCTAAAAAATGTGGGCAAATGCATATGGCAGAAACAATGTTGTTTTAGAGGGTAAAAAAAATTTTTGTAGAAGAACGAATAATGGGCCCATGAACATTAAAGTTGACAGTTTAAACTGTACAATTAAGATAAGCATATGGAGCAGCACGAACGTAATAAAGACAAAAATAATAGGAACACAGCACAACTACTTACTTTTTTACAGCACTCTCCGGATCTTTCGGTACTGCTCGGGCTCTCTTAATTTTAGGTCCGACCACCGCTTCCTGAGCTGATCTTTCGATCGTCGTACCCCGAAGTTTCTGTGCAGACTTTTGATCACTTTAGCAATGATTTTGGCCGTTCTGATGTTGGGGTGGGGGTAAGGTCCATACTTGCCGTCATAGTCGGCCTTCTTCATGATGTCCACCATCTCCAACATCTCCCCAAAGGACATATTTGTCGCCTTAAATCGTCTCCTTCTGGATCGGGACGTTTCCGTATCCGGGCTTTCCTCCTCCTCCTCCTCGTTGCTAGAATTAGCATGCACCTGCTCTAACTCCGCCATGTGCTCTTCACCCACTGCGCCGAACGAAAAGGGGCGGGGAATAGACTAGAAAGAACGTCAGGGGTGGACGGAGTTACACGCATGCGCAGTGTGTATAAAGCGTAACACGCGTGCGTAGTACGTATGATCTGTGAGCGGAGGAAGGAGCATTGGACACGCCGATCGTAAGAACGAAGGTAAGAGACAAACTTGTGCCTATACTGCTTCTATATTGAGGCCTATATTGTAACAAGATTAGGAGAGTTTTATCTGACATTAGGCTTTGTCTTGTGTTGTGTCTTGCAGTGAACATGGATATGCTACTGAAAGACAATGACTTCATGTCAGTATTCCTAGATATGTTAAGGGAGCTGCCATGTCTGTGGAAGGTTAACCACCCACATTACAAGAACCAAGCAAAGAGGAAGGCAGCACTGGGGCAATTGTGTGAAATTGTGAAGCAGGTGATCCCCACGGCAGACATCACATATTTGAAGATCCTAATTGGTGGCCTGAGGAGCACATATCTAAGGGAGCGCAAGAAAGTCCTGGATTCGCAGAGATCCGGAGCAGCAGATGACATCTATGTCCCCAGGATGTTGTACTACGACAGGCTGCATTTTCTGGCAGGCCAGACTGAACCCAGGCCATCCCTCTCCAGTCTTCCTTCCACGCTTCCTTCCCCCCCGGCTGAGGCTTCTGATGCCCAACCTGGGCCTTCCAGGCCGCATGTGAAGGAGCCCAGATTGAGCCAGGTATAGCATTCCTCTAAATATTTCTGCTTGTCCAATCAATGATGTTACCTAGATGTTAGTTTGGAGTACTAATTTAGGATTGTGATTGAGGAAGCAAAAACTAAAACCATGTCCCTTTTTCATACACAGGGAAGTCTCAGCCAGGAGGTGGCCAGGCCGAGCCGGCTGGCTGATCTGCAGGTCCCTCCCCTACACCTGGAAAGAGAAAGTGGCAGGAGGAGGAGTGCCCTAGAGGAGGCTGCCAGAGGACTCTTTTGGAGGGCTACAGAGGCCCTGGGTGCACCACACACCGTGGAGGAGGACATTGATGCCACCATTGCCTATAAAATGCAGAGGATGGAGGAGGGCCAACAAGCCATGTGTGAGTCGCTCATATTGGAGGCTCTTAACAAAGGTATGAGGGGCCTAATTACAGCTCAGACACACCTTTGCGATGGTCCTCCTCCTGCAGGTCCTCCTCCTCCTCCTCCTGCAGGTCCTCCTCCTCCTCCTCCTTCTCATCCAGGTCCTCCCAGTCCTCCTCCTCCTCCAGGTCCTACTCCTCATCCTGCCACATCTCCAACAGCACAGCCACAGCCCGGAAGGAAGCGTGGAAGGAAGACCAGAAAGTGAGGACCCTGGATCCAGTCTGGTCGGCCAAAAAATGCAGCCTCTTGTGGTACCACAGCCTGGGGACACAGATGTCATCTGCTGCTTTCCAGATCTCTGCGACTTCGGGACCAGACTGCCCTCCCTTACATATGGACTCCTCAGGCCACCAATTTTGATGTTCAAGAATTGATGTCTGCCCTGGGGTCCCAGGCTTCGCTAATTTCTCCTGTTGATCCAGTGTTGCCTACCTCTTTGTTTGGTTCTGATCCCTTAATAAAGGAATTTTGTTTTGAATTATACTCTCCTATGTGTTTTACTTCAAAAAGGACAGTTTGTTTGTGAGGATTCAGGTACATTTCAAATATATCAATGGTGTTGGGGTAACTTGACACACAAAACACACACAAAAATATTCTGGAGTAAAAATAAAAATAACATTGAACAAAGATCAGCCTTGGAAAAAATACAAACATTAAATCTAAAAAAAAAAGGCTTAAAATCCCAAAAAAAATAAAATAAAAAAAAAAAACAAGAAGAAGAGAGTGCGCTGTATTAAACCATTTTTGACATTGCAGCGTGACGAAAGTGCTGTATCCATTGCGAACGCTAAGTTTACCAGAACGAGCTGTTCCGTGCCGGAATTTCTTCTGAGCATGCGTGGCACTTTGTGCGTCGGAACAGGCCACACACGGTCGGAATTGACGCGATCGGATTTTGTTGTCGGAAAATTTTATCTCCTGCTCTCCAACTTTGTGTTTCAGAAAATCCGATGGAAAATGTCCGATGGAGCCCACACACGGTCGGAATTTCTGACAACACGCTCCGATCGGACATTTTCCATCGGAAAATCCGACCGTGTGTACGGGGCATTACACTGCCTTTGACGCAGGACTGGACAAATCCCGCCAACCAGGCAGGGACCGTATCCACCCCACCAAGCAGAGCCTCAATATAGTGAGACAGATTTTTCACCAGGGGATGGTGGACGTGTGGAGAGAGATTAATCCACATGCACGAGACTACACACATTTTTCTAACCCCCAAAACACCTATGCAATAATCGATCATTTCTTTCTGCTGTCTGCCCATATCCCGCTGGTGAATAGGTCTGTCATAAAAGACTCTGCCTGGTCGGACCACTCCATGCTCATCCTCACCTTGAACAGATCATCGGGACACAGTAAAGGCTTTTCTTGGAGACTTAATGCCTCAATTCTTAGTAATCCCACACATGTTCTTGAAATTGAAAAGGGACTGCAGGAATACTTTTTATTAAATGATGTCAACAATATCTCCCCCACTACACTATGGGCAGCACACAAGGCCTTTATTAGGGGTAAAATTATTCAAATAGCCTCTAGGATTCATAGAGCTCACAAAGCAGATGTTGAATGGTTAGAAAAGGAATTTCAGCTATTACGTAAACAGCACAAACGCAACCCCTGCCCAGCCTCAGCGAAAAGACTTGATACGGCACATACCGCCCTGAATCTCTCCCTCACCCCCATAGCTGAAAAAAGTCTACGCTGGGAGGGGGGGCGGTTTTATCACCAGAAGGATAAGATGGGTACCCTTCTAGCTAATAGGCTGACCTCTAAAATCAAATATCACACCTTACCCAAAATTAGACTTTGTGATGGTACCCTCTCACAAAACCCTCAAAAGATCCCAGAAGTCTTCCATACCGTTTATAGGTCCCCATTTAGTAACAAAGGAAAGGTCTCTTCCCCTACCTATCGGGATTCATTTCTAAGCTCACTAAACATACCTAAGATCACAGACCAACACAGGGCTGAATCGGAATCTCCGATCTCAGCTGAGGAAGTGACTCAAGTCATTAAGAACCTCCAAAATAACTCAGCCCTTGGCCCCGATGGCTTCTCCATTCCATGCAACAAACATTTTTCCACCACCCTAACTCCTTATCTAGCTAAATTCTACAACCAACTACGAGCAGAAACTCCGCTTGATAAGGCCTTAAACTCCGCCTTCATCACAGTTATTCCCAAACCTGGCAAGGACACTAGTTGTCCTACAAACTACCGCCCTATGTCATTAATCAATAATGACCTTAAAATTTTGACAAAAATTTTAGCAGACAGAATTTCTAATTTTATCAGCCTTTACATACATAAACACCAGGTTGGTTTCATACCTGGGAGGCAGGGGCCTGACCAGATCAGGAGGGCAATCGACATTGTCTCTCTTCTTCAGTCAGGATGGGACAGGGGTACTCCTCAAGCGGGGTTCCTGTTCTCATTAGATCTGATGAAAGTGTTTGATTCTGTCTCCTGGTCTTACCTGACTCCAATTCTGCAGAGGTGGGGATTCGGACAATCCTTCCTTAACATAATCAGGGCCCTCTACGCCAACCCGGAGGCAAAGGTCAAAATGCAAGGCTTTTACTCAGAATCCTTCCCAATCCGCAAATGGTACGAGGCAGGGGTGTCCCCTATCTCCACTGATTTTTGCCATTGTCTTTGAGACCCAAGCCATCGCCATAAGGGATAACCCTGATATCAGCAGACTGAGTTGTGGGCCCAAGACTCATAAATGTGCCCTCTTTGCTGATGATGTATTGCTCTTTGTCACTTCGCCTTTGACTTCACTACCAAATATCTGCAGGGTGCTCAATTACTTTGGTAAAATCTCTGGTCTTTGGGTTAATTATGCAAAATCTCTAGCCTTGAATGTTAACTTACCCGCTAGCCTGGTCACACAACTCAAAGAAAACTTCCAATTTCAATGGCATGACAAGACGATCCCTTACCTAGGGATTAACCTGACGGCCTCAATTGACAGTCTATATGCTGCTAACTTCCCCCCAATGTTTTGCAAACTAGGTAATGATCTCAAACAATGGGATGACCTGGGGCTTTCATGGTTGGGTAGGGTTAACTCTATTAAGATGACCCTTTTGCCGTGCATTTTATACTTGTTTAGGTCACTGCCCATCCCTATTCCTAGGGACCAGATTAGAAAATTCCAATCTAAGATAGTACATTTTATTTGGGGATTGAAAGGACACAGGGTGGCTAAGGGGACCCTCTATCGCACCAGGGATCAGGAAGGGGTTGGACTACCAAACCTTCTCTGGTACCATCACACAGCTCAATTATCTCAACTCTCTGTCATCTACTCTAAAATAGCACACCCTGACTGGGTACATATGGAGCGGCAGGCAGTTCCCCAATACACCCTGGATTTCCTCCTATGATGCCCTGCCAAAACTAGACCAGCCGTAATGGCCCCAACGTTGTCCCACTCCTTAAGTCTTTGGGACTCGCTCAAAGGAAACCCACTTTTGATATCACATTGGCAGCCACTTTCACATATCTTCTGAAACCCCCTCTTTCCCCAGGGTATGGACATTAAGACATTCAATGGTGGCTGGATAGGGGGCTTTATAGAATTGGACACTTTGTCAGCTCCGTGGGGCCTCTAACACCTGCTCATTGCTTTAGCAAGCTGGAAATGCCCATCACAGAGAGGTTCAGACTCCACCAGATCTCTCATTTTGTCCTTTCTCTAAGGTCCTCTACGCCCAACCCTCTGACGGTTACGGCTTATGAAGTGTGGTGTGGTCAGGCTATGGAGCAGCAGGGAGGGATAACAGTGATATACCAATCACTTGCCTCAGCTGATTCTAAAACTCTCTACATGAGGGAATGGGAAAAAGACCTGGGACAGAGCTGGAGTCTAGGGAAATGGCATAAAGCATCAACCTCTGCCTACAAAGGCTTATTGAACATAACACTGATTGAGGCTAATCTGAAAGTACTAATGAGGTAGTATCTCGTTCCACTAAGAATTGCAAAAATTTAGCAGAACGTATCTCCACTGTGCTTCCATAATTGCGGACACGTGGGGTCGATGCTACACACCTGGTGGGACTGTCCCAAGTTCAGAGGACTCTGGAATAAGGTTTTCCAAATCATTAGGAAACTTACTGATAGACCCATCCCTCAGACTCCTCAAATAGCTCTTCTTAACTTCCATCACCCAGGAACACCAAAACTGACTCAACGCCTCATTATGTTCATTCTACTTGGTACTAAACTGACCATTGCTTGAGCCTGGAAGCAGCCTTCAGTCTCTCTCACCTTGGTTAAAAGAAAAATTTCATGGATAATGACCCAGGAAAAGACAACTAGCATCCTTTTGGATACAGTTGCCAAACATGATGCCACTTGGGAACCCTGGATTAAATACATATCCCTGATACCTGCCACCTCCACCTCCCCCGGTGCTGTGTAGGGAAGCGGGTATTGCACCGTCACTGAAGATCTTCTTCTTGCCTCTTCTCTTCTTCTCTTCTTCTGTCTCTCTTTACTCCTTTTTTCATCCTCACTCTCTTGTTTCCTCGGGTCTCCTTCTTGACCTGTGCTTTCCTTTTGTTTGTTCTCTGGTTCTGTTTTGTTTTATCTCATGTGATCTTTCACGGTTGATGCACAGGACTTTTTTTTTCTCTAAGGACACGGCCATATCCCCTGTCTGTTGGGAGCAGTGGAGGCACCAAGGATGGGTCACCTAATGTGACCACAAACTAACAGATACACTGAATATCAGTCTGGCTCCTTTTGGCCTGCAGACATACATGTGTACGACCTCCCCTGGCTCACTACGGACAACTGGGGGGTTTGTACACTGACGCCACAGGAGGTGCATCTATGTCCTTTGCACATGGGCACAGTTACCGGCACACTTATGCCGCGTACACACGGTCGGACTTTTCGTCTACAAAAGTCCGACAGCCTGTCCGACATACTTCCGACGTACCTTCGGCGGACTTGCGGCAGACTTTCTTACGAACGGACTTGCCTACACATGACCACACAAAAGTACGACAGCCTAGTACGCGGTGACGTACACCAAGTCCGACGAGACTATAAAACGGAAGTTCAATAGCCCGTACGACACCCTTTGGGCTCCTTCTGCTAATCTCGTGTTTATCTCGTGTTAGTAGAAGTTTGGTGAGAGACGATTCGCGCTTGTGAGACTCGTATTTTTCAGTTCGTTTTAACTGTTGTTCAGTCTGTGCTTGTGAGGTTTGTATCTGCTTTTCAGTGCGTTTGGTCAATTGGCATTGAGAAATCTTTGTTTTATTGGCCGCTCGTTCCTGATTTTCAGGTCGTTCTTCACAGGCCTTGCTGTTCTTCAGTGCGTTCTGTTTAGTGCGTTCTGACCAGCCGACCGTTTTGAAGCCATGTTACCTGTACGTACTCGTCGTAGAGCTCGTGCATTGTATGTGCTTGGTGCTGTAGTTTATTCTTCAGCCCAAGACCAGTCCATGAACAGGGCGAGGAGGAGTTCATGGACCAAGAATTGGTTGCTTCAGCGTGACCAGTTCTGTCACATGCCTTTGCTCCGTGAGATCCGTGAGAATAATCCTGAGGATTTCAGGAACTTTCTCCGGATGACGGACCCCGTTTTTGACCGTTTGTTGGCTTTGCTGACCCCCTATATCAGCAGGCAGGATACCTGCATGAGGCAAGCCATCACTCCGGAGCAGAGGCTGGTCGCTACCTTGCGGTATTTGGCCACAGGGAGAAGCCTGCAGGACCTTAAGTTCTCGACAGGCATCTCCCCCCAGGCTCTGGGGATCATTATCCCAGAGACCTGTTCTGCCATCATACAGGTCCTGCAGAAGGACTATATTAAGGTAAGATATTTTTCTTTTATTAGCATCACATGTTCTTTTATGTAATCTTTGATAATGTAATGTATTTCTTGCTTCAAACACTACTTACCATCATTGCAATATAGTGTGAATGTCCCCTTTTTATCCTCACACATGCTGGAATTTTTTCCTGTTATTTTTTGTCATGCATGTATATTTTCCTTCAATAACCTTCCCAGCATGAAGTGATGGGAACATATCCACCTAGTCTACTCATTTTGAATGTATTTTGTTTGAGTGTATTTAGTGTGCTGCTAATGAGCAATTATCTAGATTTCACAACCCCCCCACCTAAACTCACTCCAAATAGTGTGCTGCTAATGAGCAATTATCTAGATTTCACAACCCCCCCACCCCCCCACCTAAACTCACTCCAAATAGTGTGCTGCTAATGAGCAATTATCTAGATTTCACAACCCCCCCACCTAAACTCACTCCAAATAGTGTGCTGCTAATGAGCAATTATCTAGATTTCACAACCCCCCCCCCCACCCTCGTTAAAATTTGCTTGAATGTTCTGTGGTGTTGATTTGTCTAAAGCAAATATATGTTGCAGTTTGCAAAATGCATGTGCACTCTACAAGTGCATTTGTTCCAGTGCTTTAGTAAATGAGCAGAAGCTCTGCTGATTTCCATCATCAAATCATATGCAAGCCTCAAAGTGTTTTCATTAATTGCCCTTGCCTGTGATTGTGTACTCCTTGCAACATGAATGCCTTTTTACATTACCTCATTTACTGTAAGCTGGTTAGCAACTGCACCTGCAGAGTGCGACAACTGCAGTCTTGTAGCCTTTTTAGTCCCTAAATTCCTGCGTGTCCTAAAAGTAATCTTTTTTAGGGATTTCACAACCCCCTAAAATGTAATCAATGTTCCATCAGAGGGGGTGAGCAATCTGATAAGTGTGCCTTTCCATATTAGTTATTCCAGAAGAATTAAATTATTTAATGTTATACTGATGCTGGGGAATAATGTTTTTAATTGTCTAATTTTCTTGCAATGTTAGCTTCCAAATTAATTGATTTTGGTTTTCTTGTTTGATTCCCCAGTTTCCTTCAACGCCACAGGAATGGCAGACTGTGGCATCCCATTTTGCCAGCCGTTGGGACTTTCCCAATTGTGGAGGGGCTATAGATGGGAAACATGTCCACATTGTGCCACCACCCCATTCGGGGTCATATTATTTTAATTATAAGGGGTTCCACAGTATTGTTTTAATGGCGGTGGTGTCGGCACACTATGATTTTTTATATGTGGATGTGGGGAAGAATGGCCGGATGTCGGATGGAGGAGTATTTGCCCAGACGGAGTTCTGCCAGCGTCTCCAGAGTGGTGGCCTGGGATTGCCACCTGATGAGGATAACGTGGAAGGACTCCCCTTTGTCTTCATTGCCGATGAAGCCTTCGCTCTCAGCAAGCACCTCATGAGGCCATTCCCCCAAAGAACCCTCACCCCGGAGAGGAGGGTTTTTAATTACCGGCTGGCCAGAGCTAGAAGAGTGGTTGAGAATGCGTTTGGAATTCTGGCCAGCCGGTTCCGCCTGTTTCAAACAGCCATTAATTTGGCGGAATACAAACTTAATTTTATAATTTTATCGTGCTGCATTCTGCACAACTTTTTAAACAAGCATTCTCCCAATTATATAGGCACAGTTGGGCCTGAGGCCGGACAAATAGAAGCCAACCTTACAGGCCTGGATACTGTCCGTACTGGCTTGGCCCCCCAAAGTGCCCATCAAGTTAGACAGCAATATGTTAATTATTTTATGGGTAGGGGGGCCATTGCAATGGGCCAGGATATATAATTTTTTACAATAAAAAAAATATTGAGAAAATCTTGCATTATATTTATTGCTTGCCTTTCTTTTGGGCTGTCTCCTAGGTTTTGGTCGAGCAGTTGTAGTGCCAACTGTATTTTAATTTTAAAAGTCTAAATAAGCTCCATTGCCACTGTAAACAACTTTTTTACAATTATAACCAAACTGATACTGAGCCTTGAAATAACAAACCACACATTTATTTAATTCCTATAAGGAGATGTTTTTATTAATGGTTGTTATGCATTCAGTTCTGCATTTAGTATAAAATGTTCATAGACAAAAATATAATGATATCTTAATAATGTAGAAAAATATAATTATATTTAAATATTTCTACCTAATCCACAAAAAAATATTTTTGGCTTTTTGATTTTCGCAAACAGGCTTTTTTATTTTTTTTTGGGAAAATCAAGTTTTGTTGTTTTTTTTGTTTTTTTGAAAATCAAGTTTTGTTGTTTTTTTTTTTTTTTTGAAATCAAGTTTTTTTTAGTTTTTTTTGGTTTTTTAAAATCAAGTTTTTTTAGTTTTTTTTGGTTTTTTTAAAATCTATTTTTTTAGTTTTTTTTGGTTTTTTAAAATCAAGTTTTTTAGTTTTTTTTGGTTTTTTAAAATCAAGTTTTTTTTATTTTTTTTTGGTTTTTTAAAATCAAGTTTTTTAGTATTTTTTGGTTTTTTAAAATCAAGTTATTTTAGTTTTTTTTGGTTTTTTAAAATCAATTATTTTTTTTTTTTGGGGGTTTTTGAGAAAATCAAGTTTTATTTTTTTGTGGATTTTTGAGGTATTTACGAGAAACAGCCCTCCTTTTTTACATTAGGTTAAACAGCCATTTATGTTCTGCCAAAAAAAGAAAGAGAAGGCCCAGAATGGGGTCAGCAAAACAGGAAATGAAGGACATGATTGATGTTTTGGGGTTTAAAAAAGGGCATTTAGATTCGACCCAAAACATCAATCATGTCCTTCATTTCCTGCTGCATACGATCCAGCCGATTACGCATTTCATCGATGTCTTTATTCCAGGCCATTATTTGACCAATTAGCCGTTGGGCACTTTCAGAGGTGAAATAGTCACTTCTTGTTGTACCTAAAGTGGAATGAAACCAAAAAATGTCTTTAGAAATATGCACACATACATAGTTTACCTTACCATAAATAAAGCTGTTGTCTCAGACACTGACCTGGTGGGGTGCCCATGTAGCCTAATTCCTCCACATCCTCGGGGGTGGCACTGTTGCTTGAATGAAGCACAACCAGATCCCCTAAAATAGAGTAGACAAATTACATTAAACAAAAGGCAGCCATGCATAGATTAACGTAAGCTGGTGTGTCAGACACTCACCTGGTGGGGTGCCCATGTCGCCCACCTCTCCTTCCTCCACATCCTCAGTGGGACTTGGGCTGATTTCCCAATCATGTTTTGCTTGGGGTGGACTGTCTTCTTGTTGGCTGAGTGATTTTTCCCCTATGTGAAACAAAAAATTATTAATCTACTTAGCACACAGATATTTTAGTACATAGTAATTTTGCAACATTTGTAGTGAAGTGGTTTGTGTAGAGTTCCTATTTTACCTCAATATTTAAAATTATAAAGACATATCGGATAGATAGATATCAATATCTCAAAATATAGTTAATAATCTTTTGATCTCTCTCTATATCTGGAACAAAATCTCTAAATATCTAACTAAATGTAAAGAAAAAAAATTAAGATAACTTAAAATATTCCAAAAGAATGTTTTACATTTCTATATCTATCTATCTACCTATCTCTATATTTCTCTCTCTCTATATATTTCTCTCTCTCTCTCTCTCTCTCTCTCTCTCTCTCTCTCTATATCTATATCTATATCTATATCTATATCTATAGATATAGATATAGATATAGATATAGATCTATCTATAGATATGTAACGAGGTTTATTAAAAGATCGTTTAAAACGATGAACAAAAAATCGTATAGGAAGGAAAAGCACATGGAGCAGTATACAAGGTAATAAACACAAGAGAAAAACACGACAAGTACTTACTTTTTTTAAGAACTTTCCGGATACGTCGGTATTGATCCGGCTCCCTGAGTTTCAGGTCAGACCATCTTTTTCTCAATTGATCTTTGGAGCGCTGGACCCCAAAAGATGCCTGCAAAGTCTCCACGACCTTCGCCATTATTTTGGCCTTGCGCAAATTTGGCCGTGCGTACGGCCCATAATTCCCATCATAGTCGTCTTTGTGAAGAATGGCCACCATCTCCACCATCTCTTTAAAACTCATATTAGAGGCCTTAAATCTAGGCCTCATAGATTTAGTTGACGTTCCAGCCTCCGGGCTGTCTCCACTACCTGAGGTCGTCAACATTTCAGGTGTCTCCGCCATTCTTTAACTCCACTACGCGCCGTAACAAAAAATGGGCGGAGAACATGAGTTAAAATCGAACGTCAGGGGCGGGCGACGCAGGCGGAGTTTCACACATGCGTAGTGTATAAAGAGGGGCCTTGCGCACGTGTCGTACGTACGTTCTGTGCGTCGAATTAGGGGGCGGAGAACATGAGTTAATTTCGAACGTCAGGGGCGGGCGACGCAGGCGGAGTTTCACACATGCGTAGTGTATAAAGAGCCTTGCGCACGTGTCGTACGTACGTTCTGTGCGTCGAATTAGGGGGCGGAGAACATGAGTTAATTTCGAACGTCAGGGGCGGGCGACGCAGGCGGAGTTTCACACATGCGTAGTGTATAAAGAGGGGCCTTGCGCACGTGTCGTACGTACGTTCTGTGGTAGGTGATAGTGGACCAGGACATTACAAAACGAAGGTAATTTTAGATATATATTTTTTTGGGTTTTATGGTCATGACTTTGTAGCAAGCGGCCTATATGGCTTGATAGATTGATGAGGCCTACATAGGGAGAAGATGATGAGGGGTTAGCAGAAACCTATAATAAAAGTGTTTTTTGTCTTGTGACTTCATCTTTTCCAGATATAATGAATCCCCTATTTAAGGATCCAGAGTTCCTTACAGCTTTTATTTCGAAATATCGAGAGATGAGGAATTTGTGGGAGGTGAAACACCCTCAGTATTATGCAAAGCATGTGAGGAAGTCAACGCTGGAGAGACTTCTGGCCTTTGTCCAGGCGACCATCCCGGAAGCAACAATGGAGACATTGCTCAAGAAAATTGGGGTCTTGAGGAACATGTATAAGAGGGAGCATAAGAAGATCCAGGAATCAAGGAGATCAGGAGCATCAGCAGATGATGTTTATGTACCCAGGCTGTGGTACTACAATCAACTCCGTTTTCTGGATGACCAGAATGAAGCCAGGCCATCACTTTCAACCCTTCCCTCCACCCTTCCCTCCACCCCAGCAGAGGCTGATGAGGAGCAAGCTGGGTCTTCCATCCTGGATGAACCAGATATGACCATCTGGAGTCAGGTAAATTATTTTAACAAATATTTACTGTACTAATATTAATGATGTTAACTGGATGTTATAATTGTCTAAAATAATTTTGCACTCAAAATTGTGTATACATATCAATTGACAGTAGTGGCTAAATATGTTTGGCACCTGCTTGAAATAATTAGGGTGTCTGATTAGACTCTTTTATTAAAAAAAGGGCCAGGAAGGGGATGGTCACACAGGACGCATCCCTGCGCCTCATGCAAGAGGCCACCCGTTTTTTAAGGAGCCCCCCCGAAGCGGAAGAATCCTATGGCTGCTACTTAGCCAGCAGGCTTCTTCAGATGGATTGGGAGCAGCGCCTCATTTGTGAGCGCCTATTTGGGGAAACAATCCATAAGGGGCTGCAGGGCACGCTAACACAAAACACCCAACTACATGAGGCAGCCCCCCCTCCTCCTCCTCCTCCTCCTCCTCCTGCCACAACTGAAACACCAGAGCCACAGCCTCAAAAGAAGGCTACAGGGAAGGCTGCAGGGCAGCGTGGAGGAAAGGCTGCAGGGAAGAGAAGAAAGTGATGACCTGGGTTCAGTCTGGTCTGACAGAAGACGCAGGCTGTTGTAGGACCACAGTCTGGGGACATCTAGATCATCTGCTGGTGCTGTTGATCTCTGGGATTCTTGGACCAGATTGTGCTCCCTCTTATATGGACTCCGCAAGATCCCAATTTTCTGGTACACCGACTTTTTCCAGCGTTGACTTCCTCTTTATTTTATTTTGACCATGAATAAATGGATCTTTTTTGAGTTTAGCAAAAGACTTTATGTGTTTTCTTTGAAATCATTGATTTTACACACAATGTTAAATTAACAAGGGACAACAATCTCATTGAGTTTGGAAAAAACACACCAAAAATACATTACTAATGTTAATAATGTTCAAGTGGTAAGTCTGGAAAATAAAAAAATTTACATAACCAAAAACGGTGCTTTGGGTTAACTTTATCTAAAAACTAAAAAATAATCACTATAAAAAAAAAAAAGAATAATGGGTTCTTTGTGGTAACTTTACAAACCTAAAAAAAAAAAAAAAAAAGGGGAAAAAGTATTATTAGTATGGAAACATTGTTTTTAAAATGCATACTATATCATTCATGAGATCAAAGAGAAAAAGAATCCAGAAATCAGTTTGGGAGAACTCTGATTATGAACAGCAAAACACCTTCGTTCTTTAGAGCACTCGTAAAGAAGAAATAAAATGCGCTGCATTCAACGATCACAGATTTTGCAGCGTGATGAATGTGCTACCTACAATACGAACACTAGTTTTACTAGACCGAGTGCTTCCGTTTAGTTTTTGCTTATGAGCATGCGTCGTTTTTTTGTCCGTCGGACTAGCATACAGACGAGCGGACTTCGGGGTCCGTCGTGGTTACGACGTAAAGATTTGAAGCATGCTTCAAATCTAAAGTCCGTCGGATTTGAGGCTAAAAAAGTACGTTGAAAGTCCGGAGAAGCCCACACACGATCGGATTACCAGCCAGCTTTAGTCCGTCAGCGTCCATTGGACTTTTGTAGACGAAAAGTCCGACCGTGTGTACGCGGCATTATAGTTTATACCACGTTATCCACAAGTGCTGACTCTGACGCCAATTGGATCTCCCGATCTGGTTCGAGAACGACCGTTTTCATAATTTTCCAACACACATAGTGCAATTGATTAATGGTCTATTATAGCTTTGGCCTGGACCAAGTCTACATCGTTCCTCTTCCTCAATGTTACTTCCTCGGAGGGGTGGCCCCCTCCCCCGGCACAGCTAGATCCCATTGGGGGTGCCGGGGGGGCTGCCATCTTCTTCGCCCATGATTGAGGCACGAATAGGGACTGTGTGAGAGTCAGGCGGGAGACCACAGTATACTTCTGTCTTTCTGATGAATACTATTTGTGCTTCATGAACTTTTGTGCCTAAAAAAAGTTTTTTTTTGTACCTGTGTATGATGTTTTTGATAAACTCAATAAAAAACTATTGAAAGTAAGTAGTATGCAGATATGCAAGTATGCACGTTTGCAGCTATGCAATTACACAGTTATGCACATATGCATGTATGCACTTATACAATAAAATAAAAAGTAAGTGCAGTGCATATAAATAAATAAAAAGACAAAAGGAATAATATGTATATAAAAGTCCAATCCAGATGGAAACTCCAATCACCGGATAGAAGGAATGATAAGATCCCTCGTGGAGAAGTGGAAAAAGTCCTTCTGATGTGACAAGGGACAATATCCTTCACCAAATGAGCCCAAATATGCTTACCAGAGTTGGTGGACCTCCCTGCCACAGAAGGTCAAATACACGTGTATCCCCACAGGGATGGTGCTTTGTCTTTCAGAACCTCATTCTCATGATAGTTAGAATCCTGTCAGTCTTGTTGTATCTTGGAATGGATTTTCAGATCACGTCACTTCCCTTAGCTTGTATTAGCAGCTGATGGAAGTTCCACACATTATGATTGAGGATCGCCCAAGCCTTATGGGAGGTTTGCACCATCCCTGGGGATACATGTGTATTTGACCTTCTGTGGCAGGTCCACCAACTCTGGTAAGCGTATTTGGTCTCATTTGGTGAAGGATATTGTCACTTGTCACATCAGAAGGACTTTTTCCACTTCTCCACGAGGGATCTTATCATTCCTTCTATCCGGTGATTGGAGTTTCCATCTGGATTGGACTTTTATATACATATTATTTCTTTTGTTTTTTTATTTATTTATATGCGCTGCACTTACTTTGTATTTTATTGTCTATTTGCTAGGTATATGTGATTGCCTATAGTGTTCAGCCTGCAGTCCTCACATGTTTTTATGATTGTGTTTGCGCTGATTGTTCTTCTTCTTCTCATTTACGCACTTATGCAGGTACAGTTATGCATGCATGCAGATATACATGTATTCAGGTATGCAAGTATGCATTTATGCAGCTATGCAAGCGTGCAGCTAGGCAGTTGTGAAGTTACATAGTTATGCATGTAAGCATGTATACAGCTATGCAGGTACACAGTTATGCAAGCATGCAGGTACGCAGGCATGCAGTCATGCAGGTATGCAAGTGTGCAGTTATGCAGGTATGCACACAGGTATGCAAGTATGTAGTTATGCAGGTGCGTAGTTATTCAGTTATTAGCAGTACCTATCAGCCAACAAACAAGCAAATGCAGCACTAAGCAGTAATTTTTGCAGCAATCATGCACAATTATGCACTGGCAATGTGGTAGAAAAGCAGTACAATTAGCAGTAATGCAGGGCCCAATGTGCCTGCCAACATCCAACTCCCTTGATAGCCCTATTCCCGAACTGGTCACATCTGCCTCAAGCATGGCCATGTAACCAAAGGCTTCAAAAACCAAGATGGCTGCCAGCCCCATGTGCACAAAGCACACACAGCTTCCCAAACCAGAGCACACAAGGGCAATGAGTCTGATCTGGCACAATCCATAATGTAAGTGCTCCATAATAGTGCTCCCTTTCATCTTTTCTCTTTCCCTCAGCCTTCTTTTCCCCCCTCTCTCCACTCTCCAACAAGCTCATACTAATCCTCTTTGGAATAACATCCTCTCTCCTCAAACAATAATTTCTTTACCCCCTCCACCCCACAACCTGTACATATCTCCCTCACTTTTGCTCTCTCAATATTACTGCACTTATAACCTCCTGCTCATTCTGAGCCCACACAGTGTCACCACTTTCACTTCACTGCAGCACCTGTGCTTGTATAAATCCCACTCCCACCTTACCTCCTTCACCCTTCTTAGACAGACCTAGCCAGGACAGGGGCTTTTGGAGAGGACTGAAAGCAAGCCTCTTGCCCACTTTCTATGGGCCCTGGCATTTAAGGCAACACTACTCTTTGTTTGGTGTATGCCTGGGGGACCCTCTTTGGATTCAAGTCCATGTCTTCCCAAGACACACAGACTCTGGGACTCTAGGCCTGGGGTCCCTGTATAGGGCCTAGCTGCCTCATTGCCAATATTGTCTGCTTTATACTGTAAGACTCGAAGCAGATGGTGATGTTATCAACTCAAGTCATCTGTCTGGTTTTCCCTGCTATAATGTATTTATTGTAAGTAGGTCTAGTGTGCCTCCTAAGGGTATTTCACCCATTGTTAATTGTGCTAATTAACACACCTATTGTCTGCTAGCAAACCTACTGTGGTGATGTGTTTATTTTTGTAATAATGTGTATTGTACTATTGTACTCTACAAATCTGACCTAGAATGAGACCTCAGAGTCACCCAGGTGGCTAGTTTAATTAACGTAATGTTTATAGTCTATGTTGGCTGTTCTTTAGTTATGTTAATTATATTCCTGTGTACAGTTTGTATTGTTAGGGTAATATGATCAGGAGGGGGATGTCCTCCTGTGGGGTATATATTCTGTGTGAGTTTGTTCAATGAACATTTCTTATTCTGGTTTGCTCCAAAACTGGTATTGCCAAGTTCTTGGAGTAATTATAGCCAGATTCACTTGTCTCGTGTTACAGAACTTGGGAAGCAGCTTCTTGGCGGAGATACCCAGTCAGAGTGTCTGGAGGCCGTCACACCTCCTGCTACACTTGATGTCTGGGGATATAACGCCAAACCCTGGCACTCCTTTAGCCAATTCTCACTCCTAGAATTACCTCACTACCACCTCTGACAGTAGCCATAACTCCCACTCTCTTATCTCAATTCCCCTGAATTCAGCCCCCCCACCTTATGTGTGCCCTCTGGAATGCCCGCTCATTCTCTAACAAACTTGCCTATGTCAATGACCTTTTCCTTTCTAACTCCCTCAATCTACTTGCTATTAATAAAAAAGAAAAAAACTGCGCTAAGGTGAATTTGGATAGTGTATCTAAACACAAACCGTGCTAGTGATGAAAAATATTGAATACTAGGGTTGTCCCGATACCACTTTTTTAAGTCCGAGTACAAGTACCAGTACTTTTTTTCAAGTACTCGCCGTTACCGATACTTTTTTTAATGTCATGTGACAATTTGACTAATACACTTATAGATGGCACTTATGGGCACTGATAGGCGGCACTTATGGGCACTGATAGAAGGCACTGATAGGCGCCACTTATGGGCATTCACAGATGGCACTGATAGGCGGCACTTATGGGCAGGCACTGATGGGCACTGAAATGCAGCACTGATTGGCAATTGCATAATAAATGACATGAATGATGAGAGGAGAGGAAGGATTTTGCAATCCTATATGGCATATAGCATTGAAAAATCCTTCCTTGGCCCTCATCAGTCATATCATTTAACATCTAGTAAGTATGCTACAACGCCCATATTGGTAAACCTTGCACTTGGCTGCAGTAAGCCAGCAGCGGACATCTTGTTACACCCAGCCCGAACTATATGGGCTGGGTGTAACAAGATGTCCGCTGCTGGCTTACTGCAGCCGAGTGCAGGGTGTTACAACTCCTATAAAAATGAACAAATAAAAGCAACGCTAGCAAAGATATAAGAATAAATACAAAAAACAATAGTGAAAAACTGTTGCAGCTGCTGGATGTAAGTACTAAGACTTAAAGATAGTGGTACAACGGAATACAGCGCTAACAACTATTTATATAAAAACCAGTGAGAAAATGCAGATAACACTACAATAAATGCACTGAGTGTTAAATAAACAAAAAAGAAAAGTCCGCCGGACAATCTGACCGTGTGTAGGCTCCGGCGGACTTTTCCGCGGACTTTTTCCCAAAAGTCCTCCAGACCTAGATTTGAAAAATGTTTTAAATCTTTCCGTCGGACTCAGTTTCTGACGAAAAGTCCGCTTGTCTGTGTGCTGGTCCGACGGAAAGCCTGCTCGTCTGTATGCTGGTCCAATGGACCAGATACGACGCAAGGGCAGGGTATTGCATCTCGCGCTCGCTGCAATAGGAAAAACAAATTTTCCTATTGCGGCGAGCACGGGGCATACCAGGCCCTTAGGTCTGGTATGGATTTTAAAGGGAACCCCCTACGCCGAAAAAACTGTGTGGGGTCCCCCCTAAAATCCATACCAGACCCCGATCCAAGCAAGCAGCCCAGCCGGTCAGGAAAGGGGGTGGGGACGAGTGAGCGCCCACCCTCCTGAACCGTACCAGGCCGCATGCCCTAAACATGGGGGTGGGTGCTTTGGGGGAGGGGGCGCCCTGCGGGGCCCCCCCACCCCAAAACACCTTGTCCCCATGTTGATGAGGACAAGGGCCTCTTCTCGACAACCCTGGCCGTTGGTTGTCAGGGTCTGCGGGCGGGGTGCTTATCGGAATCCGGGAGCCCCCTATAATAAGAGGGCCCCCAGATCCCGGCCCCCCACCCTATGTGAATGAGTATGGGGTACATGGTACCCCTACCCATTCACCTAGCGAAAAAGTGTCAATAATAAAACACACTACACAGGTTTTTTAAATAATTTATTAAACAGCTCCGGGGGGTCTTCCTCCGGCTTCGGGGGTCTTCCTCCAGCTTCGAGGGTCTTCTTCCGGCTTCGGGGGTCCCTCCGGTTCCTCTTCTCCCGGCGTCCAGTTGGTTCTTCTCTGCTCTCTCTGGCCTCTTCTCCCGGTGTTCCAGTTCTTCTGCCGGCTCCTCCGCTGTCTTCATGCCGCTCTTTTGCCAGCGGAGGTCCGGACTTCTGGGCTTCTTGTATTCTTCCCTCTTCTCTTCTCCAGATGTTGACACGACGCTCTCTGTGATGTTTTAGGGGGCCTGGTCAACATCACCCTGTGACCACGCCCCCTAAAACGTCACAGTCCCAGCATGCCCAGGAACTGTGATGTCATAAGGGGGCGGGGTCTCCGCTTATATAAGTCACAGCGGAGCGCTCAGAGAGCAGTCCAGCCGGAGAGAGTGTCGTGTCAACATCTGGAGAAGAGGGAAGAAACAGAAGTGAGGGCGGCCTAGGACTCCCGGACATATCCACCTACTATAAGGCCATGACTCTAGTAAGAATAGTAGACTGGTGCCAGGACCTAAAGAGGAAACCATGGGTACAGGCAGAAATGTCAATGGCAGGAAGAAACCTGGCAGGAGCCCCATGGATCCAAGGGTCATCGAGGGGGCTGTCACAATGGACATCACCGATGACCCTGAACTCATTAGAAGTATGGGATAGAGTGAATAGTAAGGGTAGATATGCTCCCCAGACCTCCCCTCTGGCTCCTCTAGAGGGATTTCCTTGGTTCCCCCCGGGGGAGGAGACGGGTAGTCTGGGGGCATGGGGTCAGGATGGGAATACTAGATGTGGCAAGTTTGCACCCAATGGAGCCCTTTTATCACTGACAGAAATGGTCATGAAATTCGGTAAGATACGAATGGCAGAATGGAAACATCACCAAATGAAGAGCTTTTTTAAGAAATCTAAACCATTAAGACCCATGAATTCACTCACAACATTTGAGAGGCAGTGTGTACAGACTTTAGAGTCTGGACATATGCTATCCCGAATGTATAGAATGATTTTAAAGGAACAAGAAAGGAAACCCCCATACTTTGTAAAAGAGTGTGAGAAGGAGCTAGGCCAAGTATCGACAGATAAACAAATTAATAGAATGAGATCGTTAACATTCACAACATCTATAAGCTCAAAATTGCAGGAGATGGCATATAAATTCCTGGCAAGATGGTATAGGACACCAGTAAAACTAACACAAATCTTCTCAGTATCTAGCGATAGATGCTGGAGGGGGTGTGGACAGAGGGGAACATTTCTCCATATCTGGTGGACATGCCCAATAATTAAATCATTTTGGGAATCAGTGGCCCCATGGATTGAGAAACTAACAGCGGACCCCTTGGAATTTGGACCCATACAATATTTGTTCCATGGGAACCCTAGATCTGTCAAAAAGTATAGGGAAAGCATAACCCCACACTTATTAAACGCAGCAAAAAAACTGATCCCGAAGTACTGGAGGCAGGATCGGAGCCCGTCAGTCATGGAGTGGAGAAATGAGGTTAACATAATAAAGGAAGCTGAGAGGTGGGTTCATGTGGTTAAAAACCAAAAAAAGAAATTTGAAATTATATGGGCAAAATGGGAACAGTGCGACAGTGAGATAATGGAAGAGGGGAGCCAATAATGGATAATGGAAGTAGAAATGGTATAGTCATTAAGAAATAAGATAAACCCAGAAAGAAAGAATTAAACATTAACATGACTTCTCCAATGCCAATTAAGTAAAGGGGGGGGGGGGGTAAGATAATGTATGGATATATGGTCTCATTTTTCCGAGGGAGGTTTTTTTTTTTTTTTTTTGTCTTCCATTCACCCTGATTCCCTTAATTAACACTGAGTGGTGAGGGTAAGGTGGGGTAGGGGTTTTTTTTTTTTTTTTTTCTTTCTCTTCTCCCCCTCTCTTCTCTTTTTTCTTAAATAGGAACTATAAGGACCACAATGATTTATAACACGATTTGAAAAAGGGGGATTTCACTGTATAATTCAGTTTATTAAGTCCACACATCAAGGGGAAGAGTAGAGCTAAACCAATACTAAGAAAGGGGGGAGGGAAAAAGGCACAATTTATTGATTATGGTCTATAGTGACCTAAGACACGTATTGAATGAAGGGGAAACTCACTGATTTAAAGTAATAAGCACGTTTGGATATGGGGGAGGAGTTGAGTAAAGTGGTATTAAAGATGAGAGGGAAGAATCACAGAAGGGAAAGGAGGGGGAGGGGAAGAGAGGGGGAAGAGGGAGAGAGGAAAGGGGAAGGGGAAAGGGTTTTTTTTTTTTTTTTTTTTTTCCTGTGCTATAGTTTGGGGAAGTCACTTATAATTTATAATATTGTTATTCACGTTTGTAGGTGGGGGAAAGGGAGTTGGAGCAATATAAGGATAGGGGTGGTTGGAGATACTAATAAGGAGGAAGATTGTGGATCCCTTTTTTTTTTTTTTTTTTGTCCTACCCTGGTTAAATGGGATATATGGGGTAATTGGTGCTTAGTTATTGGATCTTGGGTTGAAATTAGGGGTATAGTAAGTTGAACGAATGTTATTGTATGATGTATTGTATAAATGAATAAGTATGTATTTTGTATCATATAAATGAATAAAATTTTGATTATTAAAAAAAATAAACAGCTATCATCCACTGTCATTGAACTGATTATTTCAATTAGATCTTTGCTATCTTTAAGATATGCTGGACATTTTTTGGTGAGTGGTTGCAGGAAATAATCTAGATATTCCCTAAGCCTGGAAAAAAGTGACCCAATTCCACTGACTATAGGTCGGCCCGGAGGTTTAGATGGATTTTTGTGTATTTTCGGTAGCTGATATATCACAGGTATTTGTGGTGCATCTGGAATAAGATATCTGGCCTCCTTCTTCTTCAAAATTCCTTCATCCGTTGCTGTTTTGATTAGATTTTTAAGTTTGGCGTTAAATTTCTTTGTAGGATTGCCTTTCAATTTTTCATGTTTCCTGATCATTAACTATTCTATTAAGTTCTTCTAAGTAATCTGTTTTTATTTCTCTCCAGTAACTCCAAACCTTTTTCCAAATCTTTTTTACGTCTTTGCGGTTGCGGTTGTGAGTGCAGGGTGTACCAAGATGGGCATCATGATGTTTATCCTCCGACGGAGACACGGAACGTCACTTCCTGTACCGAATGTGACAGCTCTGGTCACCGTTTTTGAGGAAATATGTGGCACCCCTGCCCCGGCCAGCTTACCCTCACGATGTTCCACTGCTACCAGACCAATCTCCGCTCTGCCCTCTCCCACCACCGACTTCCGGTACCAATTATCAGATCTGGCATCAGGAGCATTTGTGGGAGTACAAGTACTCCCACAAATGCTCGGTATCGGTCCCGATACCAATACTAGTAACTGTATCGGGACAACCCCATTGAATACCAAATAAAATAATAAAAGCAGCGATTCTTCTGCACAACAAAAATACAGTGTTAGATATGGAAAAATAATAGAATCGCGCTAAAACATTATCTTAATAATGTGTACATTAATCCATAACAATACTGATATACCATGTGCATGTACCGTATATCATAAACAAATTGGCAAGTAATAACACAACATCAAAACTGAAAACAAAAATGAAAAATCAATAAATAGTGATAAAATTGGATTACATATAGTGAAATGTCCAAAGATTTAAATTGGTCAAACACCCATGAACAAATTAATACTTAGGTGAAATAATAAAAATATAGAAAGAGTCCATCCAAAAATATGAAGTCTTCAATAATGAGAAGAAATCTAGTGCTCAATCCACCACCAATGATAGAGGTTTGCCGCTTACCAGAACCCCATGATCCTCCACTACAGAGGATCAGGGGAAGCCTGCATAGAAGAAGCCCTCCGGAGCATAGCAAATGGACCCAGACTCTGGAAACATTGGTGATAATAGATTATCCAAAGATACCAAATGGAGCTACTAAACCTCAGATCCCATCGTAACCTCCCCAACTCATGGGTAGCGGGTGTGGCATGTAAAAATAAAAGAAGCTCCAATAGTGTAAAACCTTCAATTTATTGGGATAAAAAGAAACATGTATTGCACTCACAAATAGATGGCAGAAATAGGCGCCTGTGATGTCTGGTGCTCCGGCCGGTGAACACACTCTGATGTGTGTTCACCGGCTGGAGCACCAGACATCATAAATCTAAATTCCTGCAAGGCTTCACCCTCTAAAAATCTGCCCTTCTCAAATACAACTATTGCCTCCACAGTGCTAAACAAACCTTCTACACCTCTATGAAAACCCTCTCATCCAAACCTAGTCAACTCTTTTCTACCTTTAATTCCATACTTCACCCTCCACTGCTTCCACCCACCAACTTGCTTACTGCCCAGGAGATCGCCAATCATTTCTAAAACAAAATAGACACAATTTGTGATGAGATATCCAGCCCCCAACTTCCTCCCCAAACCAACACACCAGGTCCAACACTGCACTCGATACTTTCCTCCTTCAGCCCTTACCACTGAAGAAAATTGACAGCCCACAGCCCACCTCACCAACTGTCTCCTGGACCCTGTCCCCTCACAATTGCTGCAACCACCTTCCTGCTCTATCCTAAACTCTCTAACCCACATCTTCAATCTCTCCCTCTCCTCCAGCACCATTCCCTTTCAGCTCAAACATGCACTGGTTACCCCCATACTCAAAAAACCCTTGCTGGACCCCACCTGTTTGAATAACATAAGACCCATCTCTCTGCTCCCATTTGCCTCCAAGCTTCTTGAATGATTTGTCCACAACCATATGAGCTCCTATCCCACTGACAACAACCTTCTCGATCCACTACAGTCTGGCTTTAGCCCACAACATTCCACTTTAACTGCCATACTAAAACTCACCAACAACCTACTAACTGCTAAAACCAACAGCCAGTACACCATAGTCATACTCCTGGACCTTTCTGCTGCCTTAGACACAGTTGTTCACCCACTTCACCTCTAGGGATGAGCCGGACACCCCCAAGTTCAGTTCACACCAGAACCTGCGAACGGACCGAAAATTTGCGTGAACTTTAGAACCCCATAGAAGTCTATGGGACTCGAACGTTCGCAATCAAAAGTGCTAAATTTAAAGGCTAATTTGCATGGTATTGTCCTAAAAAGGGTTTGGGGACCCGGGTCCTGCCCCAGGGGACATGTATCAATGCAAAAAAAAGTTTTAAAAACGGCCGTTTTTTCAGGAACAGTGATTTTAATTATGCTTAAAGTGAAAAAAAAGTGAAATATTCCTTTAAATATCGTACCTGGGGGGTGTCTATAGTATGCCTGTAAAGTGGCGTGTGTTTCCCGTGCTTAGAACAGTCACTGCACAAAATGACATTTTTAAAGGAATAAAAGTCATTTAAAACTGCTTACGGCTTTAATGTAATGTCGGGTCCCGGCAATATGGATGAAAATCAGTGAGACAAACTGCATGGGTACCCCCCCAGTCCATTACCAGGCCCTTTGGGTCTTGTATGGATATTAAGGGGAACCCCGCACCCAAATTAAAAAAAGGAAAGGCATGGGGCCCCCAGGCCCTATATACTCTGAACAGCAGTATACTGCAAACAAGACAGGGACTGTAGGTTTGTTGTTAAGTAGAATCTGTTTGTAATTTTGAACTGGTACATTTTTAAAGTGTAGCTCCAGCCAAAAAATCTATGTTTAAGCTTTCTGGAAAACATAGGGAAGGGTTATCACCCCTGTGACATTTATTTGCTATCTGTACACCTCTTCAGAAGATTTCACCTCACTTTCTGTCCCAATGACAAATGTTTTTTGACAATTTGGGGTTTTTAGTGAAACAAGGATTGGTGATAAAGCATCAGTGGAGAGGAGACATGTTTTTCCCCATATTAACTCTTATGCCACGTACACACGGTCGGATTTTCCGACGGAAAATGTGTAATAGGACCTTGTTGTCGGAAATTCCGACCGTGTGTAGGCTCCATTACACATTTTCCATCGGATTTTCCGACACACAAAGTTTGAGAGCAGGATATAAAATTTTCCGACAACAAAATTCGTTGTCGGAAATTCAGATCGTGTGTACACAAATCCGTCAGACAAAGTGCCACGCATGCTCAGAATAAATAAAGAGATGAAAGCTATTGGCCACTGCCCCGTTTATAGTCCCGACGTACGTGTTTTACGTCACCGCGTTTAGAACGATCGTATTTTCCGACAACTTTGTGTGACCGTGTGTATGCAAGTTTGAGCCAACATCCGTCAGAAAAAATCCTAGGATTTTGTTCTCGGAATGTCCGAACAAAGTCCGACCGTGTGTACGGGGCAATACAGGAGAGAATTTCCCTTCCTAGGGGTAAATTTCATCTCACTTCCCGTTGTCTCCTTCCGTTTGCAAGTAGGAGTCGTTTGTAAGTTGGATGTTTGAAAGTAGGGGCCTGCCCTATATACTCTGCAGAAATTGGGGCCTTAGGTGTTGGTGTTGCCACAACACTGTAAGCCCTCACAGTTACTCTTGGTGGGCGCAGAAATGGTCCCTGCTGTGAAATATTAGATCAAGAATTGTAATTACATGCACCCGTTGAACAGGGGCAGAAAAATTGGGCCTTTGGTGGTGGTGTTGCCATAACACTGTTATGCCCCGTACACACGGTCGGATTTTCCGACAGAAAATGTGCGATCGGAGCGTGTTGTAGGAAATTCCGACCGTGTGTGGGCTCTATCAGACATTTTCCATCGGATTTTCCGACACACAAAGTTTGAGAGCAGGCTATAAAATTTTCCGACAACAAAATCCGATCGCGTCAATTCCGACTGTGTGTGGCCAATTCCGGAGCACAAAGTGCCATGCATGCTCAGAAGAAATTCCGAGATGGAACAGCTCGGTTTGGTAAACTTAGCGTTCGTAATGGATACAGCACTTTCGTCATGCTGCAATGTTTTAAATTGTTTAATACAGCGCACTCTCTTCTTTTTTATAATGTGAGAAGAATGAAGTAGTTTTGCTGCTCATATTCACACAGACTTCTCACAAACTTCTTTCTTTATTATTTATCGTGATTCCCTCAATATATTTTGATTTGTCACATCTGACCAAATTTCTTTTTTGTTGTTTTATTTTTGTTTTGTATTTTTTTCAAGGCTGATTATTTTTTTTTTGTGTTTGTTTTTTTTCCAGGCTGTTGTATTTTTTTAGTTTTTTGGGGTTTTACTCCATAATCTTTTTGTGTGTGTTTTGTGTGTCAAGTTACCACAACACCATTATTATTCTTGTATTATTTAATCTCAAGGAGATTGTTTGGTGTTGGTGTCTCTTGTTAATTTCACATTGTTGTTTTGAAATGTACCTGCCTCTTCACAAACAAACTGTCCTTTTTGAAGGAAAACACACATAGGCGAGTATAATTGAACCAAAAATTCCATTATTAAGGGCTCAGAACCAAACAAAGAGGGAGGCAACGCTGGAGAAACAGCAGAAATTGGCGAAGCCTTTGGCCCCCAGGGCACACATCAATTATTTTCCAGCAAAATTGGTAGCCTGAGGAGTACATATCTAAGGGAGTGCAGTCTGGTCCAGAAGTCCCAGAGATCATGAAAGCAGCAGATGACATGTATGTCCCCAGGCTGTGGTCATACAAGAGGCTGCATATTTAGTCACACCAGACTGAACCCAGGGCCATCACTCTCTGGTCTTCCTTCCATGCTTCCTTCCACGCTGTGGCTGTGGTGGTGGAGTTGTGGCAGGAGGAGGATGGTCCAACTCAATCACGTCGGTATTGGGTGTGATTTCGCCACTCACCCCCTTAGTGAGGACTTTATAAAGACGTTTCTCACACATGAGGCGTTGACCCTCCTGTATGCCCTTCAGTTTGGTGGCAGCCATGCAGGCAAAGGCCTCTTCAGGAGTGGGTAAGGCTCTGAGGGATGCAGAAGCCTCCTGAATGAGCCTGAGAGCTGAATCCTGCACATGACTCCCCTTCCTGGGTCTTTTGTTTGGAAGGCGGAGGGGAGGAACCTGCGATTCTGTCAGGCTCCTACTTGTCCCAGGCTTCTCCTGGCTGCCACTTAGCCCCACCTCCTCCTCGCTGCCACTAACCCCCACCTCCTCATGGCTGCCACATTCCACAGCCTCCTCCTGTGTGCCACATTCCAGAGCCTCGTCCTGGCTGAGGTCGTCCTGTGTAAGAAAAAGGGACATAGTTTTAGTTTTTTCTTCATCAATCACACACAATTTTCACCTCATGACTGTTGCAAATTGAATGTTAACAAATATAATAGACTATCATTCTGAGACCAGCATTTTTCATTCTTGTCCCAATTATTTTTGCCCACTACTCTCTATTGATATGTAAAAAAACTGTATTAAATCAGCAATTATTGATCAATAATAAAATCTAGTAAACATCATTTATTTATTGACCAGAAATCTGTAGAACAATGCTATACCTGACTCCATCTGGGCTCCTCCACTTCTTCCTGGCTGGAAGTCCCAGGCTGGACCTCGGAAGTCTCAGCTGGGGTGGAAGGAAGAGTGGAAGGAAGGGTTGAGAGGGATTCCCTGATTCCAGTCTGGTCTGACAGAAATCACAGTCTCTCATAGTACCACAGCCTGGGGACATAAACATCATCTGCTGCAGCTCCGGATCTCTGGGAATCTGTGACCTTCTTGCGCTCCCTAAGATAAGTGCTCCTCAGGCCACCAATTTTGACTTTTAAATAGGGGATGTTTGCTGTGGGGACCACCGGCTTCACCAACTCCAGCAGTTTCTCCAGTGCTGTCTGCCTCTTTTGTTTATTATTGTAATGTGGATGTTTCACCTGCCACGGACAGGGGAGCTCCCTGTACTTGTCTATGAACAGGGGGAGGAAGTTGTGGTCATTGAAGCCATCCATTTTATCTGCAAGACACAACACAAGACAAACCCTAATGTCAGGCAAAACTCTCCTAATCTTGTTACAATATAGGCCTCAATCTAGAAGCAGTATAGGCCCAAGTTTTGCTTTTACCTTCGTTATCACGATCGGCGCCTCCGATACTCCTTCCTCCGCTCACAGATCGTACGTACTTACTACGCACGCGTGTTACGCTTTATACACACTGCGCATGGGTGTAACTCCGTCCACCCCTGACGTTCTTTCTAGTCTATTCCCCGCCCCTTTTCGTTCGGCGCAGTGGGGGAAGAGCACATGGTGGAGACACAGCAGTGAGGAGGAGGAGGAGGAAAGCCCAGAGCCTGAAACGTCTAGATCCAGAAGGAGAAGATTTAAGGCATCGAATATGTCCTTTGGGGAGATGTTTAGAGATGGTCGATATCCTGAAGAAGGCCGACTACGATGGGAAGTATGGACCTTACCCCAACCCCAATGTCAGAAAGGCCAAGATCACAGCGAAAGTGGTCAAGAGTCTGCACCGGAATTTCGGGGTACGACGATCGAAAGATCAGCTCAGGAAACGGTGGTCGGACCTCAAATTAAGAGAGCATGAGCAGTACCGAAAGATCCGGAGAGTGCTGCAAAAAAGTAAGTAGTTGTCCTGTGTTCCTATTCTTTATGTTTATTACGTTTGTGCTGCTCCATGTGCTTTTCTTAACTGTTATCCAGTTTCAAAAGGCAACTTTCATGTTCATGGGCACATTATTCGTTTGTATAAAACATTGTTTGTTCGGCCTATAAAACACCATTGTTTTGGCCATATGCATTTGCCCACATTTTTTAGGGCCTACTTGTCTGAAACTAATTTGGTTGTGTAGATGGGTTTGTTACTAGAATGAAATGCAAACTAGATTCTGTGTAAGGAGAGGACACTGAGCAGCTGGTTACACATCTGAACGCTGGAGCACTAGTGTGGGACACAAGAACACCCTTTTTATTAGGGGGCCCACACAGGTGCTCCAGTGTATACTATAGGGGTGTCTCCATCTGTAAAGCTTGTACAAAACAGGTAAAGTATTGAAGCTTGACAAAGGACACTAAAAATTCTACATCTTGGAACTCTGCCAAAATAGACAATTGTACCCCACTTCCAAGCAATGTTTCATATTTATAGTTCTGCCATCAAATATCTGTGTGCTAAGTATACCTATTTTTTTTTTACATAGGTGAGAAAAGACTCGGAGGACACCCCTCATCCGAGGAGACCAGAGACCCCCCACCTCAGGAAGAAGAGGAAATCCACCCAGAACAAGCAGAGCAGGAGGAGGAAGACATGGTGGAAATTGGCACCACAACAGGGGAGTGTCTGCGACCACAGGCTCAGGTAAGAGATGGATGCCGGCATATTTATAATACATGGTGTTTTTTGGTTTCTATCTTTTTAGGTGATCGTGATGTTGTGGATCCAGATCCTTTCACCTCGGAAAGTGCACAGATCCTGATCGGGGAGATCATGGGATATAATAGAGACTTGGAAAACATCAAGAAAAACATCAATGATGTTCTTCAAAAAATGAAGAAAATCATCACTGATGTTTTAGGGAGAGTTTTAAACCCCTCCAAATCCCTTTGTTTTTTTGTGTGCTACAAATTTTTTACATTTTTTGACAAATTTGAGAAAAGCCAAATTTTGAAGAGGCACACGGTGTGTCAACATGTGCTATCTGCCATCACGGGAGATCAATGGACGCGTTTTGGGGGTGCAACCCCTTCCTCAATAATAAAGTAGCTGTGAGGAAGGGGTTGCACCCCCAAAACACGTCCCTTGATCCCCTGTGATGGCAGGTAGCACATGTTGACATTCGTAAATTTGTGTGCATCTTCAAAATCTGGCTTTTCCTGGGGTGACTTCACCCCATCTGAACGCAATATCAAACACAGTTTGTAAATACTCATGTCTGATATTGCCTTCAAGTTCTACCAAAAGTGAACTTTGTAAGTTCAAGATTTGTGTCTTTCTTGTTGGTTTTAAACATGCCTGTTTTATCTTAAATGGACATTGCTACTTTTTCTAATGTGACCCCAAAAATTGTTATACAACAAACATGTTGGTTTGTTTTAAAAACTTTTTCTAAATGCACATGAGATTGTGCTGGTATTAAAAAGATTGTTAATCAAGAATGTGTGGATTATTGTCTCAACGCTACAACACTTTTGTGGCGCTCTAATTGGTGTTTTCTGTGACAATGGGTGTTATTTCCTAAGGGCAAATCCACTTTGCACTACAAGTGCAGTTTCAGTGCAGTTTCAAGTGCACTTGTAGTACAAAGTGTCTTTGCCTTTAGTAAATAACACCCATCAGTGCTTTGTAAGGTTACACAATCACGCCATTTTCAGGACTCACCACATTTCTGTCAGGGTCAGCTAAAACAAACACAATCAGTAAATGTCACCAAAGATTTGAGTAGTTATTTGTTTTTTTTTTATTATAAAAAGGTTTCAGACATTGTCTAGCATATTGATAGCCCCCCTACCCGCAAAGTATTCAAAGTATCTTAGGCTGACATCACGGGCACTCAGGGGGGGCAAGACAGGACGGCCATTTTCAAGTGCCGTCAGGGTTGTTTAATTTTGAATTCCAGCCTCAGGCCCAACTGAGCCAGCATAGTTGGCAGAATGTTGTGTAGAACACAGCACGCCAGGATTATATGATTCAGTTTATACTCCGCCATATGTATGAGTGTAAGAAATAGCCGGTAATTAAAAACCCTCTGGTCCGGGGTGAGGGTCCTCATCGGGAATGGCCACATAAGTTGGTCCCCCAGCGCAAACGCTTCATCCGCAACGAAGATGAATGGGAGTCCTTCCACATTGTCTTCTGGAGGTGGCAAGTCCAAGATGCCATTCTGGAGACGCCTGTAGAACTCCGTCTGGGCGATGACTCCACCATCGGACATCCGGCCATTCTTCCCCACATCCACATACAGGAACTCATAAGTAGCCGACACCACCGCCAACATCACAATACTATTGAACTCCTTATAATTATAATAGTACGACCCCGAGTTGGGTGGTGGGATGATGTGGACGCGTTTCCCATCAATTGCCCCTCCGCAGTTAGGAAAGTCCAACCGCTGGGCAAAGTGGGAGGCCACAGTCTACCATTCCTGTGGGTTGGAAGGAAACTATGGAGTCAAACAAAAAAATAAATTTAGTCATTTTGCACATAAACAGGGAAAGCAGATTAGACACAAACATTCTTGGCCAACATCAAGATAACATTTATTTGAGGGAGTTTTTAAAGACCAAAGTATAAGGTACACCTATCAGATTCCCCCCCCCCTCTCATGTGCCATTGCTAACATTATAGGGGGGGATTCTTGGACAGGTAACCCTCTCCACTTCATTGAGAGATGAATGCCTAAATAATGGGTGTAACTTTGAACAGACTCTCCTTAGTTAGACTATTGGCAGCCCACTGGACAGGTAAGAAGTATCATAATAAAAAGATATAAATACACACTGTACACATTTGAGCACATTTGGCCATTCTGCTATTACCTATCTAGATAATAATAGTATACAGAAACTTCAAACAGTACCATTTGAAAGTATACAGGCAGGCCCTTGCACTACATGCTTTGGGGAATTCATCCATAAATCTGACCACAAAAGAGATAGGTATAGTGTGTATGGGTTTGGCAAAGTCAGCAGATAGATGATTGAGGATAGATAGAGAATTGGTATCAGCTGACTTAGCAGTTGGGGGGAGGGAGGGTTAAAAATGATTTGGGGACCCCCCAAAAAAAGCCTCTGGCACTCTACCTGAATTTAAAACAAAAATCACATTTTAGGGGGTGTTTGGGGTAAAGCACTACTATGGAGCTGATAAAATACATTGTTAAATGACTACATGAGGTGAATATAGGGCCAGGAGACCATGCTGGGGAGGTAAGTGAAGGCAAATATGTATGAAGGACAACAAAAATAATTACCTAAAAATCCAGCATACATGAGGACAAAGGGGACATTCACAGCATATTACAATCATGGTAATTAGGGAATGAGGAAAGAAATACAATACATTAGCAAACATTAAATACAATAAAATGTGATATTAAAGGATAAAAATCTTACCTTCATATAATCCTTCTGTAGGACCTGGATGATGGCAGAACAGGTCTCCGGGATAAGAGCCTGGGGGGAGATGCCTGTTGAGAACTTGAGGTCCTGCAGGCTTCTCCCTGTCGCCAAGTACCGCAGGGTGGCAACTAGCCTCTGCTCCGGAGTGATGGCTTGCCTCATGCAGATACCCTGCCTGCTAATATAAAGGGGTCAGCAAAGCCAACAAACGGTGAAATCGGGGTCCATCATCCGGAGAAAGTTCCTGAAATCATCAGGATTATTCTCACGGATCTCACGGATCTCACGGAGCAAAGCCATATGACAGAACCTGTCACGCTAAAGCAACCAATTCTTGGTCTGCTCAGAACGAAGTAACAGAACGCACTGAAGAACAGCAAGGCCTGTGAAGAGCGACCTGAAAAACAGTAACGAATGAACAAGAACAGAATGACAAGAGTCACGCGTCACTTGCTGCACGCACTGAAGAGCAGATACAAACCCACAAGCACAAACTGAACAGCAGAAAACGATCTGAAAACCACGAGTCTGAAAAAGCGTGAATCGTCTCTCACCAAACTTTTACTAACACGAGATTAGCAAAAGGAGCCCAAAGGATGCCGCACCTGGTTCTGAACTGGCCTTTTCTAGTCTTGGCGTACGTGGTATACGTCACCGCGTTCTTGGTGATCAGAAATTCCGACAACTTTGTGCGACCATGTGTACGCAAAACAAGTTTGAGCCAACATCCGTCTGAAAAAATCCATGGATTTTATTGTCGGAATGTCCGATCAATGTCCGATCGTGTGTACGGGGCATAACTCCTCACAGTTACTCTTGGTGGGAGCTGGAACAGGCCCTGCTGTGAAATATTAGATCAAGAATTGTAATTACATGCACCTGTTGAACAGGGGCAGAAAAATTGGGCCTTTGGTGGTGGTGGTGCTGGTGCCACAACATTGTAAGTCCTCACAGTTACTCTTGGTGGGCGCAGAAACTGGCCCTGCTGTGAAATATTGGATCAAGAATTGTAATTACATGTCCCTGTTGAACAGGGGCAGAAAAATTGGGCCTTAGGCACTGGTTCCACAACACTGCAACCCCTCACAGATACTCTAGTTGGAGCGCAGGAATGAGCCCTCCTGCAAAATATTGCATCAAAATTTGTAATTACATGCCCCTGTTAAACAGGGGCTGAAAAATTGGGCCTTAGGCACTGGTGCTGGTGCCACAACACTGCAACCCCTCACAAATACTCAAGTTGAGTGCAGCAATGAATCCTCCTTGCAAAATATTGCATCAAAAATTGTAATTGCACGCCCCTGTTAAACAGGGGCTGAAAAATTGGGCCTTAGCCATTGGTGGCGGCGCCCAGAACCAAAAATATTCTTACAAGCTATCAGCATGATCATTGAGGAGGAAGAGGATAGCATAACAGGATAGTCACTCAGCAACAGCATAGGCAGTCTTGAAGGGATCTGTCATTTCAAAAAAAATTATTCGGTTACATCAGCATCAGGTGCTTGGTAGCTGGTCAGTTGATCGACCGAGTCGGTGGACAGGCATACCCTGTGATTGGTTACAAAGCCTCCAGCAGCACAGAATGTGCGTTCCGAAAGAATGCTGGATGCAGGACAGGCCAGTAGCTTAATTGCATACTGTGCAAGCTCTGGCCAGTGATCCATCCTCAAGACCCAGTAACGGTGTCCAAGTCAGATCTTGCCCCTAGGTATTCCTGCACCATGTAAAACAGACGCTGGCGAAAGTTGCTGGAACCGATCATACCTTGGGGCTGCGGACTAAAAAGTTGTCTGAACGCATCGGTCAGAGGGCAGCAACACGTTGTCCAGGAACAGGAGTTTGTAACCTCCCAGGCTCTGGGAACGCATTGCACAGATCTTTCTGCAAGGCCTCCCAAAGATGTTTCATCCTCTGCTCCTTCTGGGACGGCAAGGAAGATCAAGGAGGGTTGCCATCCAGTATTGATCTCTCTCCTTGATACCACGAATACGAGGATCCTTCCGCAGGCTTTGCAGGATCAGGGAGGCCATGCAGCGTAGGTTTGCTGAGGCATTCGGTCCGTAGTCCTCTCGGTCACTAAGGAGGACATGTTCCGCAGCCACCTCCTCCCAGCCATGTACAAGTCCATGGGTTTCTTGGGACTGTAAATGATCCCTTAAAGACTGCTGCTGATGCTGAGTGCCAGGCTCCACCTCCATGCTGACACAATCCTCCTCTTCCTCCTCATCCTCTTCATGTGTGATCGGTGGGCACGCAGGAACATTGTCTGGATAAAGGGGGCCTTGAGAGCTAAGGAAGTCCTCCTCTTCATGCCTCTGTTCTGCCTCAAGTGCCCTGTCCATTATTCCACACAGCTTGTGCTCCAACAAGTGGACAAAGGGGACAGTGTCACTGATGCATGCACTGTCACTGCTCACCATCTTCATGGCCTCCTCAAATGGTAACAGGACAGTGCATGCATCCCTGATCATGGCCCACTGGCGTGGGGAAAAAAAACAAGCTCCCCTGACCCTGTCCTGGTGCCATAGTCGCACAGGTACTCATTGATGGCCCTCCGCTGCATGTGCAGCTGCTGCAGCATGGCCAATGTTGAGTTCCACCTGGTGGGCATGTCACAGATTATTCGGTTCTTGGGCAGGTTAAATTCCTTTTGGAGGTCAGCCAGCCGAGAACTGGCATTATATGACCTGCGGAAATGCACACAGACTTTCCTGGCCTGCCTCAGGACATCTTGTAAGCCTGGGTACCTGCCCAAGAACCACTGCACCATCAAGGTAAGGACGTGAGCCAAACAGGACACATGGGTCAGTTGTCCCTGTCGGAGGGCAGAGAGGAGGTTGGTGCCATTGTCGCAAACCACCATACATGCCTTTTCTTTTTTTTTTTTGCATTTAAAATTAATTTATTGAAGTATCATAACAACACATCAAGCAGAAAATTGGACAAGGTGCTCATCGGATACATGGAGTAACAATTGTACACCGAATGTAATAAATGATTACATCAAACAACGAATATTCCTCTTCGTATTGAAATAATAATACACCACGGCCTCAAGACCCCCCGCCACCAGAGCCCCATCCGGGAACTAACTGCACTGATGGACTAGGGGCCCCGAAGCCTGCATTACCAAATAATATAAAGAGATGCTGAGGGAAAGAGTGCTCGTAACTATAAGAAAGTTGAGTAACACAATAATAATAGAAAGATAACGCACAACATCTTTGTCAAAGAAACAACAAGTTGGATTGACCTCTCAGGGCAGATCAAACATATGTCAGTTAACAAGAGCTGGGATATACTATACGAGTGGAGCAGAGAGGACAATGTCCTGTGATCTACCACGAGATCAACCCCTAGGCAAATGGCATAATACTTAAAGATTACCGAGAGCTGAAGGAAACAGTACTTATAACGTGCTGTAAAGTGAAAAAAGGAAGGAGAAAAGAGGAGAAAAACAGAAGAAATAGGAGGAGACTAAGTAAAGAGCGCATGACAGAGGATGGGGGAAGGAAGTGCACAGAAGACCACCACGAGAGGGTGAATAGGGGCCAGCCTAGGAAGGAACCGAACACATGGACTACTAATCATATATATAAGGGAAGTCCAATGTGAGTAGCCCAAGGTTCCCAAATGATTTTAAATTTGTCTAGAGTGTCCAGGATGGTGTTGGAAAACTTTTCTTGCAACATAATCCAAGAAATTTTTTGTTTAGCTAACCGGAAGGATACTTTCGAAGACTTCCAAGACCGGGTAATAGTCATTTTGGCTCCCAGGAGAATAAACCGAATCAACTTCTGATTAGGTTTGGAGGTTTTAGGGATTGGACCGTTAAGTAAAGCTATAGTTGGGTCTCACAGGTTCTGCGAATAAGGGAGAATATCCTATTCCAAAACATTCTGATTTTAGGACATTCCCATAATATATGTAGGAGAGTGCCTGTATGATTGCAACCTCTAAAACAAAGAGGTGACGTTTGAGGGTAATATTTGGCCAGGCGAGAAGGTACCAAATACCAGCTTGTTAATGTTTTGAGACTGGCTTCATTTAGGGACGTGTTCAAAATACCTTTAAAAGAACGGGCAAAATTGGAATGCCATATGTCCAGGTCCCAGCTGAAGTCAAGATCCCGCTCCCAGCTCATCATGTAAGCCGTTTTCTCAGATGACTCCGCTAGAGATGAATATATGAGTGAAATACCTCCTCTTGTGTCCAAGGCTGAAGCACACCACTGTTCATAGGGAGTTACAGAAAGATGGCTCTCACTGCTCTTCCATAACTGATTCAGGAAATGCGAGATTTGATAAAACCTAAATTTTTCGGAGGGGGGCATTTCGAGTTTAGAAGTGCAGTACGCTAAAGTAAGGGGACATTAGAGTTAAAGAAATGTCCAATTCTGTATAGGCCTTTGTCTAGCCACCATTTGAAAGCTCGGATATCTAAACCAGGGGGAAAACCAGGGTTCCGGAAAATGTGTGCAAGTGGTTGCCAAGTGGAGGTTAGAGGTCATCGAATGGGACAATGTAGGAGCTAGTATATTGGGGCGTTTTTTGGGGATGTTCCAAAGTAAAAAATTTAAGGTAAAATTAGGGACTGCCTCTCGTTCCATGCTCACCCAGTCTGGTTTGGGTCCCTTAAGGTAGATTGTGGAAATTGGCTTAACTGCGCTGCCTGATAGTACCACCACAGGTTAGGTAAGCCAAGGCCTCCTTTCTTTCTGGGTCTAAAAAGCACATCCTTAGAAATGTCCCTTTTTGTCCCAAATAAAGCGAATGATGGCGGATTGTAGACATTGAATGTGTGATTTGGGGACAGGAATAGGGAGGGAACGGAAAAGGTATAATATTCTAGGTAAAAGCGTCATTTTGACCGTGTTCACTTTGCCTAGCCAAGAAAGTTTGTAGAGAGACCATTGATTCAGGTCATCCGTAAGTTTTTTAAACATGGGAAGGAAATTATGTTTAAACATTTGGTCAATACTGGACGTGAGGTTAATGCCTAGATAGGGAATGGAGGTGGAGTTCCATGAGAATGGGAATTTACCTTTCAGTTTGTTTACTGTGTCTTGGGGGGTTGATACATTAAGGGCAATTGATTTTGAGACATTAACTTTAAGTCCGGAAGCGAGTTCAAAGTTATGTAAAAGTTGGATTATGTTGGGAATAGAAATTAGGGGGGATGTGATAAACAGGAGGACATCATCCACGAATAAAGCACATTTGTGCATAGATTGGCCACAGCGGACTCCATGGATATCTGGATGTTGTCTTATCGCGATGGCTAAAGATTCAATAGCCACCACAAAAAGAAGTGAGGAAAGGGGACATCCTTGCCTCGTTCCTTTCTGTATAGGGAATTTGTTTGAGAGGTGTCCCTGGATTCTGACCTGTGCTTTAGGTTGGTGATAGAGGGATTCCAGAACGTTAATAAAGTTTGGGCCGAAGCCCCATTTTCGTAGAATTATGAAGAGGTAGGGCCAGGCCACAGTATCAAACGCTTTTTGAAGATCTATGGAGAGGAGGAGGCCCTCCTGAGGGGGGCCACCATCCCAACCCGACTTCATTAGGGAAACTGCATTTACTGCTCTCCGTATCTGGTCCGGACCCTGTCTCCCCGGAATTAACCCCACCTGATCTTTATGAATGTAGGAACCTATAAAGGAAGCAAGTCTGTTCGATAGTATTTTCGTCATAATTTTTAAATCATTATTAATTAATGAAATAGGTCTGTAATTGCTCACTTCACTAGGGTCTTTACCCGGTTTGGGGATGACCGAGATGAAGGCTAAGTTGGCATCAGGATCAAGGGGGAGGACTTGCTTAAGGAGTTAAAGAGACGAGCCAGATACGGAGAGTGTGTATCTGTAAAGGTTTTGTAATAGTAGTTTGAAAATCCATCCGGACCCGGGGCAGAATCTTTTTTAAGATTTTTTATGACCGCTCGGATCTTGGATTCATGAAATGGGGACTCCAGGATAGAGCGATGAGATTCAGAGATTTTCGGCAGCGGGGTATTCTCGAGAAATTAGTCTAAATTTTGTTGGGAGATCGGACAACTGTCAGAATACAGGTTGGAATAAAATGATTGAAAGGCTTCTAGAATTTTTCTGGGGTTTTGGGTGAGAGAACCCGACAGAGATTTTATTTTGGGGAGGGCAAAAGTCCTATGTTTCAGGGTAAGTTTGGCCGCTAACTGGGGGCCAAACTTATTAGCATGCAAATAGTGACTTCCACTAATCCAGTGAAGATGTCTATCTGCATTGGAGGTCAAGGCTGAGTTGAGGGACAATCTGGTAGTGTCAAGTTTAGAAAGAGTGATGGGATTGGGATTCCGATTATGGGATAAACTGAGTTCTTTGAACTTTTTTCTAGCTTCAAGATATCTGCTTGACGTTCACGTTTTAATTGGGCAGAGAATTGGATCAGCTTCCCTCTAATTACCGCTTTGTGAGCGCTCCAAAGGGAACTGGGAGAGATGTCCCCAGTGTCATTAATCAAGAAATACTCTTTAATATCTTTCTCTAGCATAATACAGTGGACAGGGTTAGATGAGATTTTTTCATTTAGACGCCAAGATCGTGAGCCAGAGGGAGATAACGAATTTAAGAGTTTTAATGTCACTAGGGAGTGATCAGACCACGGAACATCATGGATGGATGCCTGGGAAGCTGTGTGTATCTCAGAGTTTGACATGAACATGTGATCAATTCTAGCATAGGTCTTGTGAGGGGCTGAGTAGTGTGTATAGTCTCTTGTTGATGGATTGAGTTCCCTCCATGTATCAATAAGGCCTACTGAGTGGAGAAGTCTGGCAATCTGGAGACTCTGTTTGGGGGTTTTTTAAGGTGGGGAATCCCATGGTCCGATTTATCAAGAACCTGATCAAACGTAATGTTGGAATCCCCACCCATGATCACCCTACCTTCAAAGTGGGGTGAGAGATTGGCAAGTAAGGAGGAGAAAAACTTATCTTGGCCCTTGTTAGGTGCATAATAGGAGATGATGGTGTAGAGGTTACCCTCAATCGAGCCTTTGACTAATAAATATCTCCCATCAGTGTCCTTAATTGTCAAAGCATGGGAGAATGGAGTCTGTTTGGAAAATAGAATAGCAACCCCCCGTTTTTTTTCACTAGCGTTTGCAAGGAAGAAAGTGGGATATTTATTGTGTAGAAAAGAAGGAGAGTAATTGGAGGGGAAATGGGTTTCTTGGAGAAGAACAATATCTAAACCCCTAGAATTGTAGCTTTGAAAGGCTTTGCGCCTTTTTACGGGGGAGTTAAGACCTTGGGTGTTATGAGAAGCAATCTTAAGAGCCCTCTGTAAAGGGGAGGAGTCAGCCATGGTCACAAGAGGGGTAAAACTGGTGTATGTGGTGTGAACCTACCCGGTTCCTAGTTGAAGCGAACTTGAGACTGGGAGGGTGGGCTCGAAACCTCCGCGGAAGAGTCTGGAACATGGTGGTCCTCTGTGCACACTGAAAATAAATGAAAAACGAGAGGAAAAGAAGAGAGGGGAGTAAAGAGAAAATAAGGAGAGAGAAGAAGAATAATTAATGAAAGCAACATACTAAATTCAAACAAGACCAGGCGTAGGCGCCTAGTAAAATGAGGAACTGGACTAATGAGTTAAGTTCAAAACCAAGACCCACCCAAAAAAAAGGAGGGTCTCAGAAAAACAGGAACAACCTCTGCTGAGGTTGTATATCTGATGTAACCAGAGGGAAAACCCCTCTCGATCACAACAGAGGGAGTGGCAATGCTAACCCGACTGGGCCGCCGGGTCCCCAACATTAGGGGTAATATGGAACCTCCGAAATGTGGAGATTATAGGGCCTTATAAAAAATAACAAACATAAATAATAATAGGCACAGAACACACCCTGTGAGAAAAAAAAAACTACAGAACACAAGAATAATAAACAAGAAGGGGAGGGTAGGCTGAAATTTTGATGCTAAGCCTGTGGGCCGCCAGGACACAGGAAATTAACGTATCCGTTCCATCATGAAGAAATGGGGGTACATCTTCTGATATAGGAAATGTCAGACAACTTGGAGCTATCACCTTTCACCTCACAAAGGGAGGCCAGGTGAGGAGGGTTCAGAGAAATGTTTCTGCTCTCATGGGTGGAGAGGAGGATTCAAGCAGTGTGTACACAGTCACCACACAATTAAGGAGGAGATCCTGGAAGAAAAAAGCTGAAAACACAGGCCTTGTAGGGCCTAACGGAGTGGGAGTCATCTGGGCGGAAGAGAGTCACGGTGGCGCTTTGTTTGGTGTTTGTTCCAGATAGGAGTGATGGGGCTGCCTGGGGGGGGCCTCTTGGAAGAACTTGGCTTGGAGGGGGGCTCCTGGGAGGAAACTTCCTGGGAAATGAATCCTAGTCGCAGGAATAAATGCTCACCTTCTTGGAATGATGAGAAACCGTATGATTTTTCCTTGTATTGAAACAGAAGGCGGAAAGGGAAAGACCAACGGTACTTAATGGATCTCTGTGATAAGATTTCAAGGAGAGGTTTTAGTGCTCTCCTCTTTAAAATTGTGGTCTTGGAGATGTCCACAAAGACTTGAATTTTGTTCCTCTGGAAGGTAAGATTATCCAGATTCTGAGATCTTTTCATAATTTCTTCTTTGGTCTCGTAGTAGTGGGGTTTAACCACTATATCCCTCGGGAGTCCATCCTGTCGGGGTGGTTGGAGCGCTCTGTGGGCCCTGTCAAACTCAATTTTATGGCTTGAAATGTCCGGGATGAGTTCTTTCATAAAAAGCTTCACTGTGTCATGAACATTAGTTACAGTTTCAGGGATGCCTCTTATGCGAAAGTTGCATCTCCGATTTCTGTTTTCTAAATCGTCGATCTTCCCTAGCACGATGTCAAGTTGATCCTGCAGCAATTGAATACAATTAGTATTCTGTTTAGTGCGCGCTGCTGTGTGATCTACTGTTTGTTCGATCACATCTATGCGTGCCCCCAAGCTTTGTAAATCAGCCTTTATAGATGTGGTTATTTGTGTGGCATTCTGGGCCAGGCCTGCAGCAAGCATATCTGAGAAACAGTTCAATAGCTGGGCCATGTCCGTCTGGTGGGGAGAGTGCAGAGGGGTAGCCTGCTGGGTGGCTGGGGGGTTGATAGGAGTATGCATTGTGGGGATATGGAGCATGTCAAACATAGCTCTGCTAAAGAGCGATTCTGTGCAGGCAGAGGAGACAGTCTTAGATGACTTGGTACTCACGGGAGGCTCCATCGGAGGAATGGCATGCTGTTCAGTGATGGGGATATCCGCAATGGAGTCTCCTTCTCCTGTGTCTCTGCATGAGGAGGCCGCGGCCACCATCTTGGAGGCAGTGGGGGCGGGCAGGCCGAAGGTAAGTTGCCGGCTGACTGCTGGTTTCTGAGGGCAACTCCTCATATAGGCTTGTGCTCAAGACACTCCGCTACCTCGGGGTGTCAGGATTGAGGGGTTCCGCTGGTAAAAGCTGCGTCTGAGGACCGCGGAAGGCTCGGCCGGGACGGAGCTACTGTTCAGCACGTCTTCCCAGAAGTCCTGCGCATGCGCACTCCATACCTGCCTTAAGCCGGCGTGGCGTCAACCACCTCTGAACCTGCCCCTGCAGAGCTGACAGAATCTCTGCCCCAGTGTAGCTCCTGTCCCCCAAGCACACCAGCTCAAGCACCGCGTGGCATCTTTTTGCCTGCGTGCCTACGTAGCCCCTTGAACGCCTACGGAGCACCGCTGGTTCCGAAGACAAATCAGCACAGAAAGAGGCCATGGAGGAAGAAGAAGAGGAGGGGGTGGAGGAGAGAGGTGTGACAGAATCACCACTAGTAGTATTTTGGAGGCATGGTGACGGAACAACCTCCAACACTACTGCACCCTGTCCTGCATCCTTGCCAGCTGCCAGAAGTGTCACCCAGTGTGCAGTGAAAGATAGGTAACGTCCCTGTCCATGCCTGCTGGACCATGAGTCAGCAGTAATATGCACCTTACCGCTGACCACCCTGTCCAGGGAGGCCAAGATATTGCCTTCCACATGCTGATAGAGAGCCAGAATCGCCTTCCGTGAGAAAAAGTGGTGTTTGGGAACCTGCCACTGAGAAAACGCACATTCCACAAACTGACGGAAGGGGGCAGTCTACCAACTGAAAAGGCAGCAGTTGAAGTGCTAGCAATTTAGCCAAGCTAGCATTCAACCGCTGGGCATGTGGATGTCTGGGAGTGAACTTCTTTCGGCGGTGCAGCAGCTGGGGCAGGGAAATTTGCCTGGTACAATCTGACATTGGTGTACCGATAGCAGATTGCCCCCAAGTGCTTGGCTGTGACACACCTAATTCTATACCTTCATTCCTCTCAGTGCAGGTCTCAGAGAGGACTGAAGGTATAGTGGGGTTGGAGATCCCAGCTGATGAGGAGCAAGGAGAGGTCCTCTTTGTTCTTTGGTGTGGGTCTTTTAGGTGCGCTTGCCCATGAACTGCATGGCAGGTCGACATATGTCTGGTCAAGCATGTGGTGCTCAAGTGGGTGATGTTTTGGCCACGCGAGATACGCTTGAGACATATGTTGCAAATAGCAGCGGTGAGATCTGATACACTCGTCTCAAAAAAGGCCCACACCAAAGAACTTTTGGAATAATGTGCAGAGACAGCAGTGCCCTGCACATGCAGAGCTCTGCGGTGTGATGCAGTCGGTGTGCTGCCCTTAAGCTGGCCCCTGGAGGGCATCCTGCCTCGTTGGTGATGTGCCTCCTCCTCCTCCTCTCTCCTATCAGGCAGCCATGTGGAGTCAGTGACCTCATCATCCCCTCCCTCCTCATCACTGGAGCAAAGCTGGCAGTATGACTGCCAGATTGCTGTCCTTCTTGGGCACCCCCTCTCTCTGGGCTCACGTTACTGCCTTCCTCTAGCTGGGTACCATCATCGGAGCCTTCAAAACGCTGGGCAACCTCCTGGAGCATGTACCCAACACTGTGGTCAAACAGTTCAGGTGACTCCTTGGGAGGACATGGTGGGGCTAGGGAAGGAGTGACTGATGCCATTGAGCTGAGGGAAGAGGCCGCGTTGGCAGCTGCTTTGTCAGACAAAGTACCCTGAGCCTGGGTGAGAGAGGATGAGGAGGATGAGGATGGCTTGGTCATCCACTCGACCAAGTCTTCCGCATGTTGCGGCTCAACACGGCCAGCTGCCAAAAAAAAGGTCAAGCGTGTCCCACGGCCACGTGCTGATGCGGCAAGGGCGGATCCAGGGGGGGCAACAGGGCAATTGCCCCCCCCCCCGAAATAATAGCACTGATATTAAATAATAGCACTGATATATGTCATTGTCTCACACTCATTTGCTTGTTCTCCGCTGCCGCCCGAGTCTCTCTCTCACATGAGCCGATCAGCGGCGCTGAGAGAGAGACTCGTGTCTAATGTGGTTACGACGGGCGGCGGTCACTCACTGACTGACAAGGATACCAGGAGGAGGTGGGTGGAGCCTCTTCCCTGCACTCGTTGCTAGACACCAGGTGGCCCAGACGTTAGCAACGAGTGACATCAGTCACAGTGAGTGAGTCACGTCGGAGGTCGGACTTGAGTCTCTCAGAGCCGACCAACGTGACAGTGTGACAGGAGGTGCTGGAGCCTCAAATAGGGCAGTTGCAGTTGAGACTGTGTTCCACTTCCGTTCTTCCGCCCCTGTTACTATAGTAACTACTGCACAGTGCACTAACATGTCCAGCCAGCCCGTCCACAGTCAGTGGCGGCAGGGCTTTCTCCGCCCCTGACTGTGTTGGCCCCACCCACCGGCACCCTCCTCCCTCCATGTTGTCCGCACTACATTCCTCCGCCGCCCCTGAGTTAGTGTTGGCTCCACCCACCTCCTCCATCTTCTCCACCTTGGGCAGTCTGCAGTGCAGAGCGCAGTGAAATACACAGAGATGACTTATTGAGAAGATTACTGGATTCATCCGATCCATCTCCATTGATTCTTCACTCCATTGCTCCTAAATTCTGCATGGGAACCCCTGCCCTCACCAGAGCACCAATTGACTAAACGTGAGTAAAAGAATGTATGAATGTCATGTTTCAAATCGCAAAATACATGTGTGCCACTGTGCCATGCATTATGTATGAAACAAAAAATGCCCTTTTAGTCTTGATCTTAACCCCTTCAGCTCCGAAAAGTTTTACCCCTCCTTATGACCAGGCCATTTTTTATGATACTGCGCTGTGTTACTTTGACTGGCTGACAATTGCGCGGTCATGCAACGTTGTACCCAAATAAAATTGATGTCCTTTTTTCCCACAAATAGAGATTTCTTTTGGTGGTATTTGATCACCTCTGCGGCTTTTGCAATATAAACCGAAAAAGAGCAACAATTTTGAAAAAAAAAAAAAAACAATATTTTTTGCTATAAAAAAATTTCTTCCACAGTTTAAGCCGATACGTATTCTACATATTTTTGGTAAGAAAAATCCCAATAAGCGTTTATTGATTTGTTTGCACAAAATTTATAGCGTCTACAAACTATGGGATAGAATTATGGCATTTATAATTAATTATTTTTTACTAATAATGGCGGCGATCATTGATTTTTAGCGGTACTGCAACATTGCAGCAGACAGATCGGACACCTAACTGACACTTTTGACACTTTTTGGGGACCAGTGACACTAATAAAGTGATCAGTGCTAAAAATATGTACTGTCACTGTACTAATGACACTGGCTGGGAAGGGGTTAACATCGGGGGTTGATCAAAGGGTTAACTGTGTCCCTAGGGGGTGCTTGCTAACTGTGTGGGGGGATGGACTCACTAGATGAACAGAGTGATCCGTGTTCCTGGTTAGCAGGAACACAAGATTACTCTGTTCATCTCTGACAGAACGGCGGTCTGCCTTGTTTACATCTGCAGACCGCTGTTCTATCTCTGTGGGGAGCAATCACGGGTGGCTGGCGAACATTGCTTCCGCCAGACCCGCTGATTGGCTCCCCCTCTGGCCAATCAGCGTGCGCGCCTTTGCTGGCTATTGCACGAAATGGCCTACAGGTATGTAGTTTCGTGCAATAGAGCCGACCTTCTGCAGTATATGTACTGCAGCTGGTCAGCAAGTGGTTAATCAAATTATAATGCAGGATATTGATTTAAATGCGGAGCTGCAGAAGAGCAAACAGTGCTTTAATCTGGTCACCTAAATTTATTTTTATATTTACATTTTTGAAACATTTGTTAACCTCTCTGGCGGTATGATTATTTCAGATTTTTGCGTCTCAAAGCGGTACAATTATATTGCATAGCAATTTGGTGTTTTATATTGTAGGTCTGTAATTCTTAGCAATAACTCACTTATATCTGTCCACCAAGAGTCTAGTAGATATCCCGGGTATGATGAAGTTTGAAACACAAAATCATAAATTATAATATAATAAATAAATATAAATAATTTAAAAAAATAATGATATAATTATAATAAAATAAATTTCCCCATGATACACTATCGCTCAATTCTGCAAGTGTTCTAATTTACTATCGCTGTTTTCTAGCTGGTCTAAAGCCACTTTTAACGTAAAGGGACACTTTTTGGTTGCTATGGACAATCTCAAGTTTCCAGGCAGAAAGAACAGTATATATAATATAAAACTGCATGCAGAGCATGGGCCAAAGCACTGGGGACAAAAGGGAAGTGAAATGATTTCATATAGTACTGTAATCTGTAAGATTACAGTACTGTATGTTATGATTTTTACTTTTTTTTAAATTTGCCGCCAGGCTCCGCCCCCGTGCGTCGCGACGCTCGCAGGGAACGGAGCCTGTCACAGAGAGGCTTCAGGCAGAGGACGGAGCCTGCAGACACCGCAGGATCCTGGGGACAAGGTAAGTAACCTGCACCAGGATCCTGAGATGTAATCCCGAGTGTGGCTCGGGGTTACCGCTAATGGTGCTGAAATTTAACCCCGAGCCACACTCGGGAATACCGTCAGGGAGGCTACATCAATAAATCTAACACTGAATTTTAAACACTGACATGGCAATTGAGCAAAACTTTTCAGGGTTTCCGTGCAATATTTGTGGTATTTCATGGTACAAAAGTTTAAAGGAAACAGAACAGGTGAGTTTATAAGGAAAACAATGTAATCAATGTTGCTGTTATTTTAGGAAGAACCTTAGGCCCCTTTCACACAGGGCAGATTCTGTTTCATTCAGCAGGGGATTGACTGACAGATCCCCTGTTGATTGGACCAGAGCGGGCAGATGACACATCTGTATCCGCCAAGTTTCTGAAGAGCAAACACAGACTAAGCCTCCTATACTCTATGAGCGACTGGGTGTAAATGGACTCAGCTGTCTGTTTACACCCAACTACTTCTGATCCGATTTGACTACACAGAAGAGGACAGATCCCCTTCCATTTTTTTAGAGCAAATCAAGGAGAGGAGGTAGGCAGGTATAAATGGACCATTTACACCTGCCTGTCTATAGGAATGCTTTCACCTTTCTGGTCAGGTTCTCCTGAAAAACTGACCGGCAGACTTGATCATTCATCCTGACAATTTTTTTTATTGCTGTTGGGCACTGACAAGGCTGCATTTAATGGGCACTGGTGAGGCTGCATTGATGCATTGATTTCTTGTATGATGTCTGCAGTGTCTGACCATCTCTTGTATCATGTCTGCAGTCTATGGCCATCTCTTGTATGATGTCTGCAGTCTCTGATCAACTCCTGTATCATGTCTGCAGTCTCTGATCATCTCTTGTATCATGTCTGCAGTCTCTGATCATCTCTTGTATCATGTCTGCAGTCTATGGTCATCTCTTGTATCATGTCTGCAGTCTCTGGTCATCTCTTGTATCATGTCTGCAGTCTCTGATCATCTCTTGTATCATGTCTGCAGTTTATGGTCATCTCTTGTATCATGTCTGCAGTCTCTGATCATCTCTTGTATCATGTCTGCAGTCTATGGTCATCTCTTGTATCATGTCTGCAGTCTCTGATCATCTCTTGTATCATGTCTGCAGTCTCTGATCATCTCTTGTATCATGTCTGCAGTCTCTGATCAACTCCTGTATCATACAAAAGCAGGGAGGATGAGGTAAAGAGCGGTCGCAGTTAGCTGCCTCTGTCGGCCAGTATCTCAATACCCCATGCGAGGGAGTAACAACCCCTAAAGAGGGGGGGGGAGGGGGGACTATTGCGGTACTAGGTGTAATCAAAAGTACAATGAAAAGGGATAGAGAAAAAAAACAATGATATAATATAAAAATTCCATTTTAATAGAAAACATAGTTAAAAGATTGTAACAGTGTCACATACAGTTGTAATTTAAAAACGGAAGCAGTCAATACAACCAATTGGATTACAACCCATAGTGGTAGTAGACACAAATAGAGCTTGAATTCTCGACCGGTTTCGCGGTTTTACCGCTTCCTCAGGAGAGCAATATCTGTGGTGCAACATACAATAATTATAGTGAGTACAACACACAAAGGTTACATAGTAACATTATCAATGCAGCAAACATTTAAACAAAACATTGCACAATTATATACAATTTGGGTAGGAGAAGGATGAGCTCACCCGTTCTATAGTTCCCTGTGGGTGTACACGGCCCCAAGCGATTCCCCCTGTGGCGAACACAGGGGATAACTAAACAGCCTCTGAATAAATAAATTTAAGATGATAAAGTAAGATAGGTCAATGGACTGGGGAATCAATCAAAAAGAGGATTAGGTGGGGGGGTGCCATTAGTGTGCCTCTAAAATTAAAACAGTGTGCAAGAAAAAAGAGAGCCAAGAGGGGTGTAAGAATGGAGATAGATAGGCAGTGAGGAAAGGGAAGAAGGGGGGGGGGGGGGGGGGGAGGAAAGGAAAGGGGGGGGGAGGGGGAAAAAAAGGGGGGAGAGAGAGGGGAGGGGGGGGGAAAGGAAGGGGGGGGGGAGGAGAGGGATGGAAAGGAGGGGGGGGGGGGGGGGAAAGGGTGGGGAAAGGGAGGGGAGGGAACGGAAAGGAAAAGGAACAGTGAGATCAGTGAAGGGAAAATCCCTGCAAATTAGTGTGCAGGAAAGAAACAGATTGAAAGAGATTGCACACAAAAAAATATGAAACTGGCACTCACCCCTAGGGTACTGATATAATACAAACGCATAGGCTGGAATAAATGAGGACCAAGTACAAAAAATCGTGTGGTAAATGGATTGAGGCCGCCAGCTGCTGTTAGGTTGGTAATAAAAGTCCCCCCGGATCGGCTGGAGATATTGATAAGTACTGGGAGAGGTTACAATGACAGCT